>NW_012027334.1:102573-117595 GCF_000956235.1 Wasmannia auropunctata
AGAGGTCCGATACTTTATGAACACCCTGTATATATGCCCTTTCGGTTTGTCTTTCCATCTCCCTTAAGGGTATACGGCGAACTTGTCAAGTGTTCGTCACTTACTCAGGAAGAACTTCGCGCCTAGCTTGTGCACGAAGAGGGGCAGGATGATCGAGCCGGGGATGCACGCGAGGCCGATGTACACGGTGTGCAGGTAAACGGAGGGCGCGATTATCGTGTCACATCCATACGGGTCGAAGAAGGTCGTGTTGTCCGGCAGGGCGGACACTATGCACACCGACGTGGTCTCGCCGGGATTCGCGTGCTCGAACTGCTCGAATCTGTCGAGTAAGCAACGCAAACGAGGATTATTGGAGATTAGCACTACAACAATAAGATATTGCGATTACACAATTATGAAATAAAAAAATGATGAAGCCGAGAGAATGCAGCTGGAAAAATATAAGCGAACGGCCAGTGAGGGTTTAAGCGGAATTATCTCAATCAAGTAGCAAAGGTGACGTCGAATGATGTTTCAATAACGTCTCATATTGATGTTAGAGACGTCATTAAAATGTTGTTAAATGTTAAGACGTTATTAAAACGTCATTTGGCATCACCTTAATTGCTATACGTGGAATGTATGTATATTGACGCGATAAGGCATAAAAAAAAGAGAAAAATATATATATAAAACGGACCTGTTTTTAGTGGAACAAAATGTTCTTTCTGTTTTACTTGCATTTTCAATTAATTATGCCCCCTTATTGTGATTTTTTTATTCAAGAGATTTCTTCCGACTTAGGAATGCGGAGGAACTGACGTGATGCGCGTGTGATAAAAAATTACCTGGTGAACAATTCCGGGAACCAGACCATCAGAGTGTAGTAGCTGCTAGTGAGTCCGAATTGGATGGCGCAGGCGAGTACGGTGTTGCGTAGGTAGGGCGGCTTGCAGAGCGCGGTCGTCAGATCACGTATTTCCGCGAACAGGACCTTCAGATCCTTCCGCTTGTGCAGCTTCAGCGCCCTGGTGCTTTTATCCTGATGCTTCACCTTCTCTTGTAAGCACTTCACCTGAAGTAGAAAAAAAAGAAGAATAAAGTATGTGTAAAACATTTAAAACTTCTTTTTAGAACACTAAGAACATTCTTCAAATACTGACGGATTAAAAATCGCCCTTTTATTATATCTTTAATTCGAAACATTAAAAATATTTTAGAGTTTGCACATATTTTATTTCGTCGTTAGCGTTCATTTGACATATTTATAACGTTAATATTATTGTTAATTGCCATTGCTTGTAAAATAATTTATATATAAGATGATGAAGAAATCTGTATCTGTTAATCTTTTTATTATTTTACAAACACTTGGGAAAACACACGTGTGAGAGAATAAGTTATTTTTCATTGTTTTTATTGTTGAAAGAGTTGAAGTAACGCTACCGGATAGGTTTCTGGATCGGCGCCGGTGTTTTGCGAGTAAATCCACTTGAACACCTCGAGGGCGGCGTCGGTCTCGCCGCACTCCAGCAGAAACTTCGGGCTCTCGGGGAAGGCAAACAGCCAGAGGCCGAGCATGAGCGACGGCAGGGCGCAGAGCGCGACGAAGAGATTCCAAGACTTGAAGTAGAACGTCTCGCTGTCGACGATGAAGTCCATGGGGATGATCAGCCAGGCGATCACTAGAAGTAAAACCTCGACATGGATACCGATATTCTCTTTTCAGATTTTCGCCTCTTAAGAGGTAGATTATAGGAAACGGGGTTACTTACGTGGCAAAATTATCACACCGACCGTCCAGAACATCTCCATCCAGCAGAGAATGCGTTCGCGGTATTTCGTGGGTTGAAATTCGCCGAGGTACGGAAAGCAGATGCCCATGGCGCCGGTCACGCTGCGTTAAACGATCGAAATCTACATTCTAAGTTCGTTGCAGTGAGATTTCATGGCTTTAGCAGTGAAATTTCACTATAGCGAATAGTCAAAATGCGACCACCCTCTTTGCAGAGGTGAGATTTTACTTTGACTTAAAGTGAACTTGAGTCACTGCAGTTAACAGTGGCTTTTTAACTGCTAGTAAAGTGACTTTTTTACTATTTTAGATAGAATATGCTCCAAGAAATAATTAAATGTAGTGAAGTAATTGCCTATGAGGAGGGGAATCTTATAGATGCATATTAGCATCGAAAGATATTAAATTGTTCGTCAATTTAATTTGTTACAAGTTTCCGGCTTCATGCAAAGAATTGTGTTTCAATACCGACAAACCGTGCGGCGCGCATTGCAGATCGTGTGTGATCGTTGGATATTATAACGATAAGAATTTCACACGCCTACATCCATGTCTGCTCTCTTAGGCAATTACTTCACTATTTTTTACTCTAGTAAAATTACTTTTCACTGTTAACATAATGAAGTATTTTCTACCGTGTAAAAAAATTTTCACTGCTTTTACAGTTAATTAAGCACTTTTCTTGCAGTGGATTATGCCACTGCAATCATGTCACTGTTACCATAACAGACATTTTGCACTGTTTCTAATAAAGTAACAATTTCACTTTAACAAAAGTTAAAACTCACTTTTACATACAGTAAATCACTGCATAGCAGCGAAAACCCTAAAATCGACCTTTCACTGTATATAATAAAGTGACAATTTTCACTGCAATGCGAGTGTTGACGAATTTAGAGTATTGTTAATTCGGTATTATAAAATTATTTTATATATATATTACATCATATATCGTAAATTATATAAATAATTAAAAAACAGAAAATTCGTGCGTTTTGTGTATAACTTACAAGTAAAACGCGTTAAGCTGAATAACAGGCGTAAGAAGAACAAGCTCGCTGACACAGACACGCGATGTTCCACAACGTACAATCCTTCAAACACACATGTCATGTTAAACGCAACTTTAAACATGACTTATGTTTGGAAGATCGTACTCTATGGAACATCGCGTGTCTGTCTCAGCGAGCTTGCTCTTCTTACACCTGCTCACAATAGATAAGTTAAAATTCAACGGAATATAAAACGGACTTACACTTTTAAAACCATTGCGCGATTAAATATATCATACAAAAAATTGTGATATAATTTTAATCTTGTGAATATTGATTTATCGTCGGCATTTTCGTTAATAAAAGAAATCAACTTTATCCCTTAATTGTCAGAGTTTATTCTGTCATACTTACGCGAAGCCGTTGAAGAACCGGAACACCAGGAACACCCAGAAATATTGCACGAAGGAAGAGACGATGCCTACGACGCCGTCCATCAGCAGCGTAGCAATTAACACGATCTTCCTGCCCTTCGTGTCAGCCAGGCATCCCCATATATACGATCCAATCAACATACCTGCAAAAGTAACTCAACCTAGACAAAAATTCTTCTCACAAAAATAAAGTCAGCACCGAGAAAATGGAAGGACACCAACCTAGCATCGGGGAGGCGGTCAGCCAACCCTTCGCGGTGGAGTCCATCTCCAGGTCGCATTGCGCCGCCGGGAGTACGAACGAAAGTATCGTCACGCCGATCGCCGTGTCCATGTAAATCAGGCCGCAGACGGTCAGCAGCATGTAGTGGAATCTTCCAAAACCTAAAAACGCAAAGGATTTAACCCGTGGATAATTGTAATTTATGTCGCGGATTATCTCACACACGAACGAGCAAATACAAAAATTCCGATATCTTTTATATTCTTCTCTTACATCCTGAAAACTTTAGCGAATTATTGCGAGATATTTGTGTCTCAAACTAAATTACAAGATTACAGGATATTAGACATTAATTGAATTTTAAAAATAAATTGGATCACTTGATTTAATTTCTTTAACGGTTCTTTAGGTCGATCTTTAATTTCTTTGGAACTCTTACCTGTTACGGTGATTGCATGCTCGAAGTCGGCACCTCCGTCTGCCAGGAAGTCGAGTCCTGCAACAAGAAGAATAAAAAAAATATATATAAATAACATCTTTCAACAAAAAATTATCCTACATTTTTAATAATTTAATAAATTGGAATAAAAATTCAAAAAAATACGAGATATACACATTTTTACAGAAAAACCGAAACTAAAAGTTATATGCGTAATAGTGAAATATCACGTCATTCGTACGACAATATTCGTGATATTGTATTATCCACAATTGTTATTTAAACAGCCAAATGTTGAGGTGGAACTCACCCATGGTCGCCGCTTAAATCGCTGGACGTTCTGCAGGTGCTCGCGCGCCAAAAGTTCTTTGTGGACGTGCCGTCGCAGTGCCGTCGCTTCCTGCTGCTGCTGCTGCTGCAGTTGGCACGCTGATGCTGTCCTTGACGAGGGCGACGCCCCGCGTTCATTGGTGAACGGTGAACACCCAAGGTGATATCCCGTCGGCGTCGCTGGCCGTGAATTCCACCCCTAACCGTGTGGGCCAACCCCCGTGGGAAGAGGCGAAAAACGGGTCGAACGATCTACGTCGACGGATATATCCGCGAAGTTCCTCTCTTCGCGGAGTTCTTCCCTGGCCGTCTGCGGACAGGAAAGACGGACGGTCGGAACAAGCGGCCGCTTCCTCGCGCGGTAGCGACCAAAATGAATGATCATGGACCATGGAACGGCGTCGAGCACCTTGACTTCCAGAATCGAGCCTGAGGCTGATTCTGAGATAAGATATCATCCGCCACCGCGAAAAGGGGGGAGCCTTCGGCTTTTCCCGAAATGATAAAATCCGCGAGGAAAGAAAGTGAGAGATTTAAAGGCGTGGAAGAAGGCGTCTTCTGATAATTCAAGCGATCGAAAAATAGAAGATGAAAAGGGCCTTGATACGCCAAGTGAGCCTTTCGCAGAATACTTTGACAATTTTCAAGCGAAGCGGTAGCGGCGCGACGCCAAGTATATAAAAAAAAAATAGGGTAATAATAGAGTTAATTTAAAACTATTATATAGATACGAGATTCGTTTGTACTAAGCGGTGATATAAAGAGAGGAAAACAGGGCCAAGATGCGAGTAAAAGAAATGTAAAACAATTAGTAAAGTAAAACATACCTTTATTTTAATTAATAATTAAAAACAGAATCATTTGCTAATAACTTAATATCTTTAGTAATTTAATCAATTATTATACCTCAAGCTAAAGGATTTGAAAGGATTCAAAACTGCATGGATTTTTCATCGCACCACGACCTGTTAATTTTTTTTTTTTTTTTAATGAAATGTATTTTTAATATTCTGCATGTTTTTCTTCGAGATTTTTCTGTTAATATTTTGACGATAACTTCTGGATGCATACGTAATAAACGTGTACACATTCTAATGCATAGTGATTGCTTTATTTATGACGTGAACTCGCAAACACGTAATTTACGATCCGAGCACGCGGAAGTTGACGAGCACAAGTCGTCTTGTTTGTCCGTTATTATTTCGTCGCAATTTCACGAGATAACGCGCCCCTACACGAAATTGTGTCATTCGCGCAATATTTTATTACGTCATTAATTTGCTCGAGTTTCGAGTCGTGATAAGGAGATAAGAGATCTGCAGCATCAGTAGCAAAGTTGTCTGTCATACTAATTTATTATTGCGCATGAATTATGAATATATTATTTATCAATCACGTTAATAAATCCGCGGCGAATTTTATACTTTCGACGTTCACCGCGCAATAAATTATTTATTCATTTTTATTCGTTGTTTTGATTTGTTCTTAATTGCTCTCATTCATTTTGTAAGGCAATTTTTGAGAACTAACTGCACATGTTAAGACTGATATAAAATACATTTTTTTAAATATTTTTCATTTATTTGGCGACAATCACCAGGGAATTTATTATCCACACATTTTTCGCAGGATCGATTTTCTGTGCAACATCTTAACAATATTTTATCATTATCATCCGTATAAGAAGAGAGCCTGTCTCGAGGTTCGTGAATCTGATTTCTGAAAATGATTCCTCGCGCTAAATATAGAAGATAATAACGAACCCTGATTTCAAGTATTGTATTAATGATACTCATCGAGATGCGTCATATGGAAGATCTGTGATGTCAAAGATATGTCGTATCTCGTATTGGGATATGAATTAAGAAATCGTCACGAGTACGAATATTCGTATCGGAGATATGACGATAACGCGATCGTCCGATACGGCTGAGAAAAAAAATACGTAAAATGTCCTGAAATTCGTAGGTAATTTTATGAAATCAATAAATCGATTGTAAAAGATTACTGTAGGAAAACTTAATCAATCTTATGAAATTAAAGATGATTGTGCGAAAAGATGTTTCTGACGTTTCTCAACATAATTCAATATCATGGAATTGTGTCAGAATTTTTACGAGTCCTGGTGAAAATTCTTCTTAGAACTCTTCATAGTTCTTCAGAATTTTTTTCAGAATTTTAGAATTAATTTTTTAAAGGATGTTAAAAAAGAGCCAATTTTAATCCAAAAAGGTATATGTAAAAACAATAGTGTTTTTTATAATTTTTGATTTCCTAAATACGACAAAACTATTAAAAAGTTCGTATTTAGTAAAAACGCTGTTTTGAGTTTATGCTCAATTTTCAAGATGTTCTCCAGGCGTTATGAACTTTTTAATAGTTCTATCGTATTCAGGAGATCGAAATCTGTAAAAAAACACTATTGTTTTTACTTACACTTTTTTAGGCCAAAATTGGCCTTTTTTTAATATCCTTCTTTCTCAGATTTTTATATACGAATTAAAACACTTTTTTCAAAAGTGCTGAGAAAGTCTACATCTTTTCTAGAATTTTTTACATATATAAATCTTGAAATATTCTAAAATTTTTAAGCTTTTTCATTCTAAAATTTTCGTAGAAAACTAATTCGTAGAACAAATTTAAGATATTTTCTTAAAAATCATCATAAATGTTTTAAATACGAAAAAAAACTCTTAAAAATTTTATGAAACATTGTGACAACATAAAACATTGTTTTTTTTTCATCAGTATTAAGGTGCAGAAGAATTTTCCCTTCAAGTTTTAATCAAATAAAGGCAGACTATCAAAAAGTGATTAAAAAAATTCCTGTCTATCTAGATAAAGAAAAGTCTCAAGTCCGCGGCGGTTTCGCTTCGCTGCAAATTTGTCTTTAATTTTACGCGACAAATATTTTGCTAGACAGACCTTTTGCATCAACTTAACGCTTTAATCGTAACGTGTATATCTCCGAAATATTCGCGAGGGGGGGGAGGGGGAAGAGACATCATGTGCGAAGAACGTGACCCCGGCGCCAATGCCGTACTCGTAAAAACGCCAGCGCGATGTTAAAAGGTCGTAAAACGGTAGCACGTGAAAGGTGCCACTCTCCCCCTTCCTTTCTTACGTACTATTTGTTTGTCGCGCTTCTCTCTTGGCAAACAAAACCTCCACTTCAACGGCATTATCTGGCAATCGCTTACGGCCAATCGGGAAGTGTCGGGTGGCGGTCTACTTTGTGCCTATTCACCTACGAGATTAATTCCTTATGTTTTCTTGGAATTTTCCTTAATGACAATGATAAGACATTACGAAAACGTCGATTTGTCATACAATCGTCATTTAGCAGGCACGAATTAAAATTGTGGGCAATTCCGCGCTCCGGAAAAAGCGAGGGCGCCAGCCTATCGACTGATGAAGATCGGTTCAACGTGCAGCGTGCGCTATTGTTATACGAACGATAACGCGGTCGCACCTGACCGGAAAGAATTTTGATTACACGCAAATAGATCGCGTGTAATCAGATCGATGTTGCTGACAAATCTAATCGCTGTAAAATTCCTATTTCGAATCGAAGAAGATTAGTCATTGTCTCTATTTCGGAATTTCCCGATAATATTTCTTAATTCAGTTCTCGTAAACAAATTCTCATATTTTATCTTTTCCAGAATTTCTCATATTTTTAATTTAAAAAGATTTCTATAAAAAAAACTTTCAATCACTTCGAATTTTACAAGTTCATTTTCAGAAATTATAGAATGAGAAATCTTAGAATATTTCAGAATTTACATAAACAATATTTTACAAAATATGTAGACTTTCTGAGCACTGATCATCGAGCCGATTTATCAGTGATGTAAGAGAATTTATTAGTTATAAATATCAGTATAGTAAAAAAGAAAATAATTAAAAATTAATGTAAAAAATTGAAGGATTAATTTCTAGTGTGACAAAGAGCTACTGCTTATAAGTATAAAATCTAGCAATCATACATTCTTCTAAACTATGAATAACATAGTAATACACACATACACACATATGTACACACATATACACACATCTACACTGTGTTTACGGTACGCATTAAACTTTCGCCATTTTGTTTTGTATCTTGTTATGAGTGAGTTTAAGGGCAAAGCGACTGGGCCTGCTCGCCGAGCAATTCAGTCGTTCGGTAAGCGCAAGCTAGCCGTTTTGCACTTTAATCGCCAGCTTAAACGCATAGTGTGATATTTGACAAGTGACTGGTTCAAATTGAAAAAGCTTGATGGAGGGGCCAACGGGAACGAAAATTCAGAGGAAAAAACCTAGCATGTCCATAAATGATGGTACAACGCAAAACAATGAAAATACATTGGATTCGAATACTTATCTATCCTACGACATTTTGAGACTTATCTTTCAACATTTAGATGCTAAGAGTCTGATGAGCGCTGCGATGGTTTGCACGTACGTATTGATGATCTATTAATCCATTAACGATTTAGTTCTAAACACATTTATTTAATACAAGTCGAATGCTAGGTTATCTAGCACCATGTACGTGAATGAATACGAATACATAAGATTTACGAATAATTCCTTGTGGCATTTCATATTATATAATATATGTCTTTAAAAGTTAATTTATGATAAAACTGTATTAGTAAAAATATTTATTAACATCGTTGTATTACGAATGAAAAGTACGTGACATTTTAAGCTAAATACAGCATGAATTTGAGTATAAAAATTTTTTTTTCAGCTCTTGGTTAGAAGCTGCAAATAAGGAAAAATCAACAAGATCAAATCCTTCTTGCTTCACAATATGCTGTGAAGACGAATTCAGCTATGACTTATATCATGTCCAAAATATAATGAAACCATCAGTAGGTTTCTTTTTCGTACCAGATATGCATTATATTACATGCATTATAGAAGGTATATATTTTATGTTCTTTTATATTCTCTATGCTACAAATAAATAACAGATGAATAAAAAGCTCCTGTTAGCAAGTAGATATTTTATTTTAATTTATGACAAACTATTTTTTGGATATTTTAATATTAATTATTTTATTTATTTTTCAATCTAATTATAAGCCATAGAATAATATAAGATTATTGAAACCATTCATTTTTCTTTTTAAGAACTTTTTATAAAGGCTTTGCTACCTAAACAATGTGAAATTATAATATTAAATAGCGAAGATATTATAGATGAAATTAAAAATTTTTTAAAAATTTCAAATATGGTATGTGCGTTTTTGCCACAAATCTCGAACGTGAGGTTAAAATTGTTCGACTTGTCAGAATACAATGAGAATGATCTCATACAGGAAACAGTCGAATTTGAGGAAATAATTAGCACAATTAATAATGAAACATCTACATGCTTGATGTTATTTTATGATAGTTTCCTTAGTGGTATTACAGCAAGTCATTGTGTCTCAGCTATACAACAATGGTATAAATATATATTTAATTCGAGTTTATTATTTAGGTATGTCCTGTTGTACAATTGCTAATGCTCGATAATATATACATATTTATTTCTTTTTTACATATACTCAGCAAAAAAAATAAAGTACTTTCCATCTGGGGTGGAAAGGTGAAGCGCATTCAACATGCATTTACTGAACTACACGGTGCATATCCTGAACATACACAAATGAAACTGTTTAACAGCTTGATTACATGTTGTGCCGTTCTAATTACTGGTCCTATACAGACGTGGTCCACGATTTTGGAATGGAATTGCTGTATAAGGGAACAAGTCGAAAAGAGATTAAAGTTATTTAAGGACAAAGTGAAGCTAAAGAAACATTCCGTAGGATTTATGTTCAGAACTCGAAGTGACAAGTACAAGTACGATGACTCTAATGTAGATTCAATAATATTCAAAAGATTATTCCCCACAGTGCCTTTAGTAGGTTGCTTGGGTGAGCACGACGATTGTCATGATGATAAAATATTCGTGAACCCTACTACCGTCGATGAGATGAAAGAAGAAAGTGAGTAATCCTTTTCTCTCTTTTCCCTTTAGTGAAAATATAATCTCCCGATAAATCGGTTTTCTTTTAGTTTTAGAGAACAATAGAGAGGAACAAGTTTGTAACCTATGTAAATTTGGGTGTGAAACATCTCATTTCTCAAGTCAGCTTTTGATACTTACGTATGATTAACGTCTTTAAAGAAGATATACATATACATAAGACTGCCGCGAACATATTTTACTCGTACATTACTAGATTTAGGTTTTGTATTTACCAGTCGTTTCTGTTGTTAAGGAAACACGCAAAGCAAATAATCGTTCGACATTCAAAAATGTATAGTACAACGAACGTCGTAAGAATAAATCCAAATACAGAAATCTGTATCTTATTCTTATAGATATAATATCTGCGAATGCGTGTTTTGTACGAGTCTTAAAATGTTTCTGATGAATAAGGAAACAAGTTGTACCTTATGATAATATATTATATATTCGTACTATATACGTTTTTCATTTTTTTTTTATTCTTCCACGTTCATTACTTTTCGGAAGCGCTTTTAAATAATGCGAATTAAATCGAGCAAGCAATCGTTCTATTCAGCGTGATTTTTGTTTTAAACAAGCAGTATCAGAAAACGAATGCAAATAATCCACGATACTGAGTTGCTTTACAACACTAGTAACGTAGTATATTTTTATGTTATATTTTTCTATTAAAACTGATAAGAATTAATTTGTATCTGTAAAAACATAAAATTCTAGAAAACATTTATTGCATTTATCAGCGAGCTTTGTTTATAATTGTGACTTTTATTTAAATGTTTAGACAAACCTTTCTGCGGGTGCTTGAATTACTTATTGCCCGAGAGTAGGTATTTTATCCCGATTAAAAAGAATCGATTGATTCGATATTGACAAACGTATTACAGCCAGCTCGTTGACAGACACGTGCACGGGCTTTTGATTACGATCGCGAGAACGAAGTCCAAAAATAAATATGTCGATATACATGTAAATTATATTTCTCTTTCAAAGCCAATTAGAAGAAATTAGATGATTAGAAAAAATTAGCATTTAAATGTTTTTTAATAGCTTTGAAAAATCGTTAAAGCTGTTAGAAGAAAGTATAATATTTCAACAAGATACTACGCAATCTAGATCTAATTTCAAATAAAACACACTTAACTTTGCGCCCTTCGAAATATTACTTTTCACTTTCTGTCTTTTGTAGTTCACTGTCTGTTCTTTTAGTATCACAAATTTGGTCCTTAAAAAATTCAAAATCGTAATTTAGCTTTAGCTCAATTCATTTATCTTTTCTCAATTATAATCTCTTGAGAGGCTGATGTACTATTTCGATAAACGCGTGCTTATATTTATTTAAAAAAAAATTACGTGTCTTTATTTATAGACACTTTAAAATATTTAGTAATAATATTTACAGGTAAAATGTCATTCGAGATATATTTGTTATCTACGTAGATGAATGTCGTGATTGCAATCGTCTGCGCTGTTTATTGTAGGATTTAATCGGACACGAAAGAACCGATAACGCGACAACTCCTTTATTCGGTAGCGACCGATTAATCCCATCGTCCACTAATTGTGCAGTGATGTAATGTCGGGAAAAATACAAAGAGTAGAATCGCAGTCACCGAGATCGTTGTCTTTTCACGAGAGAGAGAGAGAGAGAGAGAGAGGAGGGGGGGGAGGAGTGGGAGCGTGCGATTGTTGGCACCGAGGATTAAAGAAGATCAGTTCTTTTCAATCCGATCGTCGTCGTCGGGACAGATTGCCGTTTCTCGGATTATCGATTCTCTCCGGTAAGCCGGTCAGTGTTGTTTTTTTTTTTTTATATTGATCCTCTTCGGTTATTACAAGATATTTGTAATTTGTAATTTTGATACTCTACTTTCTCACGTTCTTTCACCATTTTTACTTAATTTCAAGCCAAATTTTAGAGAACCTTGATTGTCATCCCGCTGTCATTATAGAGAGTTGTACCGTTCAACGAAACGTTGACTTATTTTTCAAGTCGCTCCTGCGATTAAATACATAAATACCTAAATATCGTTTTTCTATTTTCAATTTTACGTCACGAGGCATCGTGTGAAGAAATTAAGAGAGAGACTAGAGCAGATACACATTTCTCACCCTCTCCTCAGAGAGACGAAGATGCGCGCGCGAAGAGTCGTCGACCTTGAAGTGCCGCGGATCAGGCTCCTCGGAATCGGAACGAGGTACACGTCGACGAAGGGGCGCGACGCTTCCTCGTGGGTGACAGCGGCCTCGCCATTCACCACTTTCGGCGGCCGCGACCCTAACTGCCACGGCCACGAGGCGATATTTAGACGAATATGGGCCAATCGCACAGGAACGCGCAGGGTCGCCAGTAGACTCTTTAGCGCCACGACAGTCTTGGGCAGTAAACGCAAAATTAACAAAATTGTGTTCGAGACACAGCGAGAAAGGTTTGTCGTTTATTTAAGATTCTAGATGATGCTGTGATCCGAGCGTTACAAAAGAACTGAGAAACTTTTCTCTTGAATGGAAATTAAAGACGATGATCAGCTAACTTTCGAAAAGAGATGTAATCTAAAGTTAATTGTACAATTAGGCGTATGAAAAAGTAATAAAACTATATATACACATTTGTATTGTTTGTCTAACTTGATGAAAGTAAAGATAAAAGAGAAATGGAACCCGCGATAAATTAATATCTCTCTAATTGTAAGCAAGTGTGTGACGGAAATAGGAGCATACAAACTGCGACCTTCCAAAGTGAAGCGGAGAGTCGATAAGACTTAATTAGTTCAGCTTAACTAATAAACAATTATTCCGAGAGAATTATTTTAGAACTATATAATTTTGTTTTCATCTTCCTTATTATGACATAAATGATAAATTCTTTGCTACATCTGGCAACTGTATAATTAATTTAAATATCATTACCTAAAAACACGAAGTAACATACTTGTTAGTTGTAATTTCTCACTCAACAATATAACTATAATGTAACGCATATTTATTATATTATAGTCATATTGTTGAGTGGGAAATTAAAACTAGCAAGTATGTTATATGTTACTTAATTAATTTTGTTTGCTAAGTTACATTGTTTTCTCTCCCCTCAATGAATTAATAAATCTCGTTTGGATACGGTTATTATTTTTTTAAATAAATCGAGTAGCCAGTAGACTAGAATGTATTCCAACTAATTATAATTTTCAGCGGTAAATATAAGGATCTCTCGAAAACATCCGATCTGCTCTCTCGCGCGCCGGCCCTGCGGAAGCGATTGGCGCGTACCCGGGACACCCGGGATGCCTTAATTAGAACAAGTATACGATATACGAGCGAAAACTATTAATTGCGGCTCTATTGACGTGTGTCAGCCACACCGAGACACGCGGCAGGTAGATATACATATGCGCGCTCGTGAAGCACATCCTCCGTCCATCCGGCTGACGTCCACGTCTCGCCTTTTGGATCGCGATCGGACCTTTGGAACCATCTGGACAACGTTCCGTCTCTCCGGATCTTCGGACCTTCTTGCGGCGGGCCTTCCGACTTTTGTCGTATTTCCGCGCGGACACGGACAGCTCCCATCGGTATGTACATATACTACCCATTTCCTTGGCAACTCCGCGTCGGCGATAGCGCGTTCCCTCGAGCATTTAACACCGTCGACGTCGGCGATATCAACCGCGGCCGCCGCGGCGACGACAATTGAATATATTGATCCCCCGCGGTTTAAAAGCGCAGCGGAAAATAGCGTGCCGCGCGCGTTAACGAAACGCTCCTCCGACGCGACGCGCGCTGGCGACACTCTCTCTCACTCTCGCGGACGTAATTTCCTGCCGAGGAAATTGTTATCCTGGCAGCGGCCCGCACTCGTCCGCGCTTTCTTTCTAAAAGAGGGAGGAGGGGGAGGAGAGCGCGGGGGCAGTTTTCAATCGGCTTCCCTCCGTCCTTCGGGGAGAAATAAACCCGCGCGTCTCGAAGTGTATTACTTCCGAGGACGGAAAATGTGGATTGATTCGCGACGTTTCGCGAAGGCGCGCGGAGGGACTGGAATAAAATCCAGCGGCATCCGAGAAGAACGATCAGCTCTCTCTTGCCATTTCTGTTGCAGACCTTTTAAGTCTTCCTTCGTGTATCCCTTGTCGACGTTGAACGTTGCATGACATTATTTTCCTTCCGCGAGAGGTACTTAACGCTCTTGGCGCCATGTATCAACGTCTCAACGGTGAAGAAGCGATTATTCGAGATAAATGAGGAAGTCGCGCGTAAAGTAATGAAATATCGAAATCGCGTAAAACTCGTATTTCTTAAGAAAATTTTTACGGGTGTAAAGAAAATTCGAGGGCCTCTCGAGTACAATTCAAGTTTCAATTTCCATTACAGAAATTAAATTTAATAACTGGAAATTACTTGCTTTGAATATTGAAAGCTACACTTCGGTGTGCTTTTAATACACGAAATCAATAATTAATTATAATTATTACCTTCTAGTATTAAATTTCTGTAAGGCTCCACGGCGGCGCATCGTGTTCCAAAGAGAATTTAAGAGGTCCGACACTGTTAAAGCTTCACGGGGCGCGTCGGCGGCCGCGAAGACCTACAAACGTGCGGAGCTTCCGTTGCGTGAATGGCCTTGGTCGAAGCTGCGTATTAGGCCGATAAACGGCGTATTGATCGATTCATTCGACGTTGTCCCCATAAAACTCACTTATTTCCTTACTCGCGTCCGTTCTCGTTCTTTTCCCTCCCCTCGCAATTTATTTATTTACCACGAGGACGAGGACGTGGGGCGCGCGCGAGCGCGAGCGAGAGAGAGAGAGAGAGGAGAGAAG
>NW_012027334.1:117869-217761 GCF_000956235.1 Wasmannia auropunctata
GGGGGGGGGGACGCGGAGAGCGAAATGAATAGAACTCCGTGTATTTGCTCGATTTACCGTGGACGTATTTACCGCTATACGCAGGTAATCGGATTGTGTGCGCCGGGAGTGAAAGAGCGCGCGTTCCTCCCTTATTGGACGTCGCGTAAACCTCCCGCGCCGTTACTATGAAGAAAAATGCAGCAACAAGGTCTCGAAACGAGTCTCCCGGATTTACTCGTCGGAGACGAAATAATGATCGTCTCCGGCTGCCGCCGATACCGATGACGACTGGATCCTTCCTTCCTTCCAAGGAAAGAAAGAATCCGTTCAATTCTTGATACTTTTACGATTCAGCAAACACAGATTATAATTGCAATATTTATAAAATAATTATAAAGCAATTCTCTCTTTTCTTCCGCAAGGTCGACTTCGCGATTCCGAATTGTATACATTATACAAGATCTCGCAAATATCTCGACAGTCTTCGATATTTCGGCTCGATTTCTGAAATTCGAAAAGATTCGCCTTATGACACGTTTTAATTGGGAGATTTCATCGGTCAACGAGCTGTCCTCCCTTTGGCAAGCTCATTTCGAGAATCCAACGCGTTTCTCCTGGAGATTGCGCGGGCACCTCTCGCGCTTTCGTGCTCGCTTCCGCGCGGCGAGCTTGCAGCGCGCGAGGGGGCTTGCACCCTCAGTCGTCGTCCGTCGTCCGTCCGCGTCCGCGCCTTCACCGCGCGCGTCGCGATGTGGTCCAGCCGAGACTCGCAAGCGACTCGTATTTCCGCCAAAATCCCGTCAACAAGCCGGAACGAGAACTGAGACTGAGAGTTTCTTCGTGCCGTCTCCTATGTTGTTTCGATTGATTATATTCAACAAATTTGTCACTTAATTGAGTAAGATGTAACGCGACGAAAAATGCGACGCGGAGTTTCTTAACTCGGGAAGATTTAGAAGATCTACTTCACGCATTATGACAGATATATAACAATAAAATCGCGGTTAGTCAATAAAAGATTAAAATTACGTTTTTATTTATTTCAACTGATTTATCTCCTGTTTGTTGAAATAAAAATTAAATTAGATAAAATGGGAAATTAAAATAGAATTTGTATGATAAAAACAAGCAGCTGCGCGTTCTGTAAAACTATCTCTAATAAAGATATTTGCGATCGATATAATATTTTTTTTTAAACACAATTAAATTCAAGATAGTTACAGTAGGATTTTGGTGCTCAATAAAATTTCAGTTGATTTTATCCTACATTTTTTCAGTACAAATTTTTTCATACAAACTGCGCGCCGTTTCTTTCGGTATCGACACGCAGTTTTTAATTAAATCAGAATAGTAATAGCACAGTATTAAATTGATAGTCAATTTAATAATATTGATGCTTACTGAAGCATCAATATTCTTCTCTCCCGCCAACGACATGCGAGAATGTAAAGAAATTTCGCTACGAAAAATATTACCTCAGCCAAGAATTTTGAATTTAAACTTCCTTACTTTCCGGGCGGGTGTCTTAAACATTTCTTTTTACAGTTAATAGCTTATAGTAGTTTGCGAGAAAAAGATATGGAAATCGCGGCTCGATCAGCGTCATCTTTTTGAACAATGACGCATTTTATCGCACTCGAGTGCCCCACCGTTTCATCGCTCATCCTGTGTCGCGCGAGATAAGAGTCGACCATGGTGGACAAATTGCACGAGTACGAGGGACTCACGGGTAGGATTCACGGTGTTCGCGAGAGTATCAGGGAACGATGGAGCGTGTGGAAAGAATGGAAAAACGGGTTGAATCTGGATCAAGGTCTGGAAGGGCTGAGACATCATTTACGGGGGCCGCCCAAATTGGAGCGCACCTTGAACGACTATTCTCACGTCTACAGGTGAAGAATTCCACGTATAGTCGGTTCCGTACTCTGAATGATATATCAGTGTATTCCCCAGAGAAAAATTCGTATACACTTTCTCATATAATTTTTCAGAATTTTATAACTTCTTGGAAAATTTATCAAATTTTAAAATACAAATTAAAACACATTTGAAAATGCTGAGAAAGTCTACATCTCATCTAAGATTCTTTACATGTAATTCCGAAATATTTCAAGATTCCATCATTTGAATTCCATAATTTGAAATCTTAATTTCGAAAAAAACTTATAAAATCCGAAGAACTTTAAGGTATTTTTTTAGAAATCGTAAATTTTTAATGTAAAAAATTCTTTAAAATATTACGAGATTGATATGAGATACTAATAAATTAGAAAATAACTACGATAAGACTCCAAGAATAAATCAAATAACAAAAACAATAAAATGCCTATGTGAGTCGCCGCAATTGTAGATGCGTGAATCAATAAAATACTTTTACAAGGAGCGATGAATGTACTTGCTCAACAGTTTGTACAAACGTTTCAACTTCAAATTTGAGTCTCTTCATTAATATCTATTGCACTGAACAGGACTCAAATTTGGAGTCGAAACGTATATACTTACTTAACAAACTGTTAAGCAATACATTCTTTGCTCCTGAAAATGTTTTATTGATTCACGCACCTATACGACGGCTCACATAGACATTTTATTCTTTGTTTTGATTTATATGAGAAATTTTTTCATCCGAATTTTTAGATCAATTTCTTTGTTCTTGCAAATTCAGAGGTGTTCCATTTTATATCTAACAATCAAATATTTGGAAATCGTAGGGTTTTATAGAAAAATTGTTTTATTAAAAAAATGTTTCAGACAAAGTTGTAGTTTCAAGGGGAACGTATTTTGGTCAAAATGTTTTTTTTCTAGATGGAAGCAAAAAGATACGGAGATCACCTCCCTTTTTTTAAAATGGAATTATGTAATTTTTTTGACATAATATGATTCCTCTAATTATTCTGTATATAAAAGTGTTAAGGTAAAGTTATCAAAAAATCAATACTTTACGCGATTATTTCATACTTTATCATGCCATGCTTCGACATAAACTATGAAATATCTCGTAAATTATTGATTTCTTGATAATTGTACCGTCATACTTTTATGCATAACAGAATATTACATGAATCATATTATGTAAAAAGAATTATATAACTTTCAAAAATTAAACTTTATATCTTTTTAGCGCCTTCACTTAGAAAAAAAAAACAACTTGATCAAAATACCTCCTCGAAACCTTACAACGTTTGTCTGAAACATTATTCTCTAAAAGCCCGAGATTTCCAAACATTTAATTGTCAAACATAAAATGGAACTTGTATGTATAGCATATATTATAATTATAAATTTAAAATAGCATTATTATATATATTACAGTTCAATGTTATGTCATATTTACATTCAATTTAATAGAAATATACATTGTAATATTAATTATATGTTAAATATATAGTATTAATTTCCTTTTCTCTATTTGTTCTTTCTAATAATCTCAGGAAGAAAACTCGCGCCGAACTGGTGAGGGTGTCGGCGGCCGTAATGGGGATCGAGTTTTCGTACGCGGCGGAGACCGCTTTCGTCTCGCCGACGCTGCTCAAGATCGGCGTCGATCACCAGCACATGACGCTAGTGTGGGCGCTTAGCCCCCTTGTGGGCTTCTTCGTGACGCCGATTCTTGGCAGCGTAAGCGACCGCTGTAGGCTCAAGTACGGCAGGAGGCGGCCCTTCATCCTCCTGTTGGCCCTCGGAGTTTTCATAGGCAAGCCGCAGGTTTTTTCGTATCTCTTTTCATTTTAATATCGGAAATGTTTTTCGCTTTTTTAAATAAATTTGCCTTACATTTGCCGTTCTTACCTGCGAGTTTTAGACTCTTCTGCGGCGAATATTTGAGCGTCAAAGGGGCGAGTTTGAACTTTTGCATTTTCGCAGGTCTCATCCTGGTGCCAAACGGTGAACACATCGGCTACGTGTTCGGCGACACGCCGATCCGCACGAACGAGACAATCCCACTCGGACATCGCACAACGGCGAAGCTGCCCGAGGAAGTGACGGCCGGGCCGGTTGGAAGGGCTTCCTCGCACTCCTGGGGTATCTTCTTCACTATTCTCGGCACGGTGCTGCTCGACTTCGACGCCGACGCCTGTCAGAGTCCGGCGAGGGCGTATCTGCTCGATGTCACTCTACCCGGTAAGTATTCAGGTGTTCTCCAAGACTCAATACATAAATCCTGTGAATCCTCTGAGAATCGATCGTTGAAATAAAATTTAATTCTTTAAAATACGAATGCAAATGAAAAAAAAAAAAAAAAAAAGAAGATGGGAGATAATTATGATTCGATTTTCAAGCGATTTTTCTATAACATCCGAAATGTTTCACAGAGGACCATGCCAAAGGTCTAAGCACGTTCACCATAATGGCAGGCTTGGGCGGCTTCATGGGCTACGGACTGGGCGGCATCAATTGGGACGCCACGTCGCTCGGTGTTATGCTGGGCGGACATCTGCACGCGACCTTCACTCTCATCACGATCATCTTCGTCATCTGCGTCATATGTACCATTACCAGCTTCAAAGAGATTCCTCTCGAGCTACTCGAGCGAGATCAGTGCCGGCAAATGGACGAGTCGAAGGTGTACTTCTGTACACATATTATTATCATTTTTAATTGTTTCTCCATCGTGTAGTAAAATCGAATATTTCTTTCGCGTCTAGACTCAGGAAGAGATTCAAGGAGCAGAGAATAAGCAAGACGAACGCGAGAAGATTGTCCCCGACGAGTCGAGAACGTACGGCGCGTTCGACGCTGAGCACGAGACCGATCTCTCGAAAACGGAAGTAAGCTCGGACATTCTTATTGTCTCGACATTTCCATCCAATGACATTTTTTTTTTATCTTAGCCGCGATTTCCTGATTTGATTGAAGTGACAAGCGTGTTTAACTGGCTATAATCTTTATAATTGAAAAACTAGGTGGAGAACACATTCTTAATTGACAGGGGAGGATTGTTAATAAACGTCCGTGTAAAATTATATCAATCCAGGAACTCACCCGCCGTTCGCTCCAGACGCAATCCTCCGATCAGTCCGAGGAGCCAGCCTCCGAGGGCAGCCACGTCAATTACGGCTTCGACGACGTCGAGAACGGAGCGGGCCGCAAGGCGACCCTGAAGGAGTACCTGCTGTCCATCGTCTACATGCCGCACAGTCTACGCCTGGTCTGCCTGACGAATCTCTTCTGCTGGATGGCGCACGTCTGCTACTCCCTGTACTTCACGGACTTCGTGGGCGAGGCGGTGTTCGGCGGGAATCCGCGGGCGCCCGCGGACACCGTGGAGCGCGAGCTCTACGAGGAGGGCGTGCGATTCGGGTGCTGGGGCATGTCCATGTATTCGCTGTCCTGCTCGTGCTACTCGCTGATCATCGAGCGGCTGATCCAGCGTTTCCGAGCGCGTAAAGTAAGGAATTCGTTACGTTTAATCGATACATCAGATATTAATAATACTAATTAATTTTAGATTAAAATCGATATTTTTGTGCGTCTTTTAATTCTTAAAATATATGCTTATGAATATATATCAGATTTATAATAACGGAAATGGTAAAAGCAATATAGACATTTTCTAGTCCGCGTTAGAATTACTTTGATATAAAATACTACTACTAACTTTGATATAAAATGCAATATTTTTCAATTTAACACTTCGAATATTTATGATATACATATATTCAAATATATCTTATACCCACACAGCATGAAATATTTTTGTGAATTATTTTTTGAAATATTTCAATTAAATATTTCGAAATATTTTGTAAACATTTGTCAAACATTTTAAATTATTACATTAAAATATTTATTTCACAAAAATATTCTAGAAATATTTCTATCGAAACATTTCAAGAAATATTTCAAGAAAACTCTGATTTCCTGGAATATATTTCAGAAATATTTCATAAAATATTTTCAAATATTTCAAATTTTGCATGAAATATTTTGGACATATTTTTGAAATATTTCATGCTGTGTGGGTACATTAAAACACTGTAGACGTTCTTTAAGCCTTTCGATTATTATCCGCCTACCGCACAGGAATTCTAGAAAGTCTTTTAATTAAATATATTTTAAATTTCAGAATTGCAATTATTTGCGGTCGAGAAAGAGTGTCTAAAAATGTCTTCGCGATATTTCATCCGTCGAAATTTTTTTAAATCCAGGTTTACATCTACGGGCTGCTGTTCTACAGCGTCGGCATGCTGCTGATGGCCCTGATGAAGCACCCGGCCGGCGTCATCATCTTCTCGTGGACCGCCGGCGTCATGTACTCCACGCTGTTCACCATGCCCTACCTACTTGTGGCGCACTACCACGCGTCCTCGACCTTCGCCCTGACGACCGCCGGCGACGCGGTGTCCGGCGGCTTCGTGCGCGGCCTGGGGACCGACGTCGCCATCGTCTCCTCCATGGTGTTCCTCGCGCAGTTCCTGCTGTCCTGCTGCCTGGGCACGATCGTCAGCCTCACCGGCACCACCGCGGCGGTGGTTTACGTCGCCAGTGTCCTGGCGATGTGCGGCGCGGTCTCGGCCACGCGGATCATGTACCTGGACCTGTGAATCTCGCTCGTCGATCGCACGGAACGTTAACCTGTTGATTGATTATGTTTCAATAATTGTCCATGAATCAACTTCGCAGAAAAAAAAACTAGAATAATTGTTACATTCGAAGATGCAAAATTTTCCGTTAGTTGCAAATAATGGCTTAGGATAATAAGCGAGCTATTAAGGAAAACAATAGATAGATTTGTAAGATAATGGCCAATTAATCGTCACTGTAGTAATTGTTAATCAGTAATTGTCAATTTAGTGATCTCATCATCCGATTATGGTTTCGTCCGTTTCGCAAAACTTTGATGTTATCGTTTTAACATATATATATATATATATATATTTTACTAGTGAAATAAATTTACCGCGATTAATGTTACAAACTGTTAAATGTTTCTGAGGTGCGTCTACTGATTGAGTATAGTCGCCTAAATATTTATTCGCTCTAAAACTGGTACATAATATCTTCATTAATAACGACAGAGGACGGATGTGTATAATTATATAATTGTATACAATGTGTGTAACGTAAACAAGTAAACGATCGATCAATATATCAAGCCCAAGTTGAACGGAGCGATCAGATGCTTCACGTGCGCAGGTTGTTGATACACTTCTCCAAGATGTCCTTCCTGATCCTCGGATAATCCGAGCTCTGCTTCAGCACCTCGTTACACGCCTCGATCGCGTCGGCGTAGATTTTCGCCTTCAGGCAGCAGTAGGCCAGCTTGTAGCCGACCGACAGCTTCGTTTTGCCGCCGCACTTCCAGGCCTGGCCGTATCTCGCCGCCGCGTCGCGATAATTCTGATCCTTTTCGGCGATGTAGCCTGAAAGTGAGGAAACCGCTGAGACCGCGACATCTTAAATCAATTTTGGATGAACAATTCGCAATAGAATTCTGCAATTTAAGATTAAAATGTGAAAGACTAAAATTTCTGCGTATTTTTAAGTGTTAATTATTATGTTTTGAGTCGTAATCGAACCCGACAGCTCGTGGGCCCGCACGCAGGTGGCGTTGTGCTGCAGCACCCGCTTCAGCAGCTCGTTCGCCAGTTCGTATTTGCTGGATTGCACGTAGATGTCCGCCAGCAGCAGCCAGCAACGCTCCAGGTACTCGGCGTCCTCGAACGTCCACACGTTCTTGCTGACGCGCTTCAGGTGATTCCGGGCGCGCGGCGTTTGCTTCAGCAGAATGTGCGCGGTGGCCATGCCGAGAGCGGGCCCCACGTGATCCCTCAGGGTATCCTGACTGGCTAGCGCGGTGCACTCCTGCAGGGCTTTCTCGATGTTGGACTTCTGCTTGGTGGCCAGCAAGAAGAAGTTGCTGAGGAGCTTGTGGGTCAGTTCTTCATGAGGGCTGCCCTTGGGATTCAATTCCTACAATAATACATATACGTTTTATTTGAATCATTAGGACAATTAAAATATTTTAATGAAAAATTTCTGATACTCCATAAGTAGATAATGAGATAAAAATTATTAGATCAAATCGATTCGTATGTAAGCATCGAGAGACGACACTGACTGAACGTACCTGGAGCAATCGGTAAGCCGTCCGCAAAGCCATCGTCCTCGAATCCTGATACTCGGCGTCGTCGTCGTTGAAGGCCTCGTTCGACAGACTGGTGTCGTCGTCCGGATCCAGGCAGATCTCAATCATATTGTAGATCGCCTGCTGGCCCCATTCCGGATCGCGTCGCGCGTAGTTGAAATTGCGCAGAGCCGAGTTCAGTTTGCCCGTGCGCCAGTCCAGCAGCCCGGCGCAGTAGTGGAAGCCGGCCTCGACGTTGCCGGCGCCCATCGCGACCTGCGCGCGTTGCAGCCACTCGTCGAGGTCGTCCATAGCACCTACGACCCGCGAATCACATCGATTCCTTGTCCAGATATCTCTAGAGCGAGGAGTTCGACAAGTCGCGCGACAAACCTGTTCTGCGCGACACTTCTATCAGCCTCGCCAGGGCGGTCCAGTAGGTGGGCTGGCGTAACAGCAACTGCCGAAAATGGAACGCCGCGGTGTCGAAATCCACCTTCCGGAACGCGAGGTCCGCCATCATCACGGACGCAGCCTCGTTGTTGGGATCGGCGTTCAGCAAGATGGAACAGTTCTGCGCGCACCGATCCAAGTTGTTCATCTGATAAATAAATATTCGTATTTACGTCAGTATGGAAAATCAAGGCTCTCGACGATCATTTAATAAACCGAAGCTTTATTTCTATGGATTGTTCCATTAATATTTCCATAAAGAAAAAAAAATTAAAATTTTAGAAAGATTATAAAATTTAATATTATTCACCTGCATGTACAGCTTCGCCAGGGAGAGCAGGGCGTTCACGTCCGTAGGCTTGTGAGCCAGCGCCTCCTTGTAATACACAATGGCTTCGTCGTAGTTGCGCAAGGTCGACGCGTAGTCAGCCATCGTCAGACAGATGTTCGCCAGCATATGTCTCTGATCCGCGACGTCCGGCGAAACGGCGAGACGTTGGATGTACCTGTGTTGATTTTCCTTGGCTTCCTTCAAGGTCGCCAACGCGCCTTTGATGTTGCCCGACTTCTCGCGCACCTTGGCGAGCAACAGCAACTCCTGTCCTCGCATCTCCAAGCTCAGAATGTCGGACTCGCCCCGCTTGTCTAAATAAAGAAGAATAGAATTAAGATGAACAGATGTAACATATCTATCTAGCTTAGTTTATTATTATGTTTGAAAATAAATAAGCAAGTAATTCGTTAATATTAGAATTATTATAAGCATTATTAAATAATTAATTTTATAAAAGTATTAATTTCATATTAATACTAATTTTATATAAAACATTAATTTGAACAGGTAAAATTACCTTGCAGCTCTTGCACCAAAGTGGCCTCCGCTTTATCATACTGTTTCATTTTCATGTACAATTTGGCCAGATCTAATTTTAGAGCACTGCAATTGTCCTGCTTCACTACATCCTTGTAATAACTGACCGCTTTCGCGTATTGATGCGCTTTGACGAGCGCTTTGCCCATCTTGTTCGCAATGTCCGCCTTGTTGATCGGATTCTGCGAAAGCGCGTGCTCGTACGCCTCTATCGCTCTCTCGGGCTCCTGTATGGACATGTAAGCGTTACCCAACATGCTGTACGTCTTCGGTCCGGGACAGTGTTCCACCAATTCTCTAAAAGATAAACAGCAATAACAGTATTCGTTCCAAGTCCTATATAAATAATATATTCAATAAGAACTAATTATTAAAAACGCGTCAAATAGATTTAAATTTAAAAAATCACATTCTTCGTACCTGAAACACTTTGCGAATGCCTGACGATCTTTCCTATAATTCAAATTGATCTCGGCCAATCTGGTGTGCGCCTGCAAGTAGTACGGCTGCCCCGGACGGACGTTCCGTAAGCACGTGACGGCGTTCTCCAGTTCTCCTATGTCCAGATATACCTCGGCGGTGCCGATGGTGATTCTTCCGAGCTCAGTGGTGCCAGCGAGATTCGTTTTCGCCTCGTCGACGAGCGCCAGTGCCTCGGCGAACCGTCTCGCCTTGCTGTACGCCGCGATCAACTCGAGATACAACGTCGCTCGGTCCGACGTGGACATGCTGGACTTTTTGTTAGCGCCGCCGGTCAATCCGGCCAGCGACATGGCCGTCTGGCAGCTCTTGGCGCAGCTCTGCAGATCGCCGGCCTGTCGTTGCACCATGCCGATGATCATATGGTAGATCGGCTCGTCCCTGATCTTGAAGTTGTAGCTCAGGCCGACCTCCAGGCTCTGCGAAGCAAGCTGGTACTTGCCCTGATACGCCAGGATCTGAGCCATCGTGAGGTGGGCCTGCGCGTTGGACGGCTCCACCGTGTCCAACAGTCTCCTGAGCAAGATCAACGCGCCCTCGTAGTCGCCGCTCTGCATCCTGGCCTTGCTGAGCAGCAATACAGCCACGCTGGAACCCGAACAGGCTTCCACTAGCCGTTCTAACAGGCGGACGCTCGGTTCCTTCTCTACTGCGCTGCCCAGCTTGAAAAAAAAAAAAAACAGGACGGAATTAAACCAAAAAAGTCGATACGATATTTCGTTTTCGATGTCATAAATCGATAATAAATAAAATAAAGAATATATTCGCTTTTATCGTCCTTCTTCAAGAAAGATGGTTACCTCGTCGCTCATTGGGGGCTTGTTCAAAGAATGCATCAGACGCTGCTTCGCAATTTCGAGACACAAATTCGGTTTAAGCTCGCTAAGGTACTCGTAGCCATAAGGAAGGCCCTCGCAGCTGTTCAACAAGACGTTCGCCGCCGCGTCCAGGTAACCGAGTGCCTTAACGCTGTTTTCCTTGGAAGTGATCCTCGCGGACATGAACAGCAGCTGCACGTTCGTCGTGTTTGGTTGTATCTCCATCATGATCTCCACCTGGAACGCGACACGCGAGATAAACTTTTGTAATATCCTCAATCACAATCACCTCAATTGACATATCTAGAGATTAATCTTTGGAAGAAAAGAGTACACATCAAAATTTTTTTCGGATATATTTATTTATTCACCTGTTGCCGCGCCTGGTCCAGATCCTCCGCGGATCCCTGCAGCAGCTGGCAGCGCGCCAGGCCCAGGAGCGCCGGGAAGGAGGACGGATCCGCGCGGATGGTGTTCTTGTACCAGCGCTCGGCGTCCTTGACGTTGCCCAGCGCGGCGTACAGGTCGCCCAGCTCCGCCATCAGCTCCGCGCTGCTCGACGACGTCGCCTGCAGCATCTTCTCGGCCGTCCGTGCGAGCTCCAGCAGAATCCCGTTGTCCTGGAACGCGATGCCGGAGAACAGTCGCAGATTCCCGATCAGCAGGGACATGTTCTTCGGCTCGGCGAGCAGCAGGTTGCGCAGGAACAGCTGCAACTGCGGCAGGCCCTCGCTCGGGTTGCCGTCCCTGCACAGAGCCACCACCGAGCTCGCCTTGATGGCATCCAGGTTGTTCGACTCGAGCGACAGCACGCGGTTCACCAGCTCCAGCACCTGCTCCCAGTCCTTCGCCGCCAGCAGGCACCTCATCTTCTCGATCAACGGCAGCGGCTGCTTGGGGTGGCGCACGATCAGGGAGTTGAGTATCATGACGGCCCCCGGACAGTCCTCGGCGCGTCGCTTCGCCTCCGCGGAGCCCAGCAACGCGCTCAGATTCCTCGGCTCCTCCTTCAGGACCGAGTCGAAGAAGCTCGCCGCCTCCGGGGCGCTCGCGCCCGATCTTCGCAGGCCGATCTCCAGCCATCCCCTGACGAGCAGCACGTTGATATTCGTGGGTTTCAATTTCCACGCCCTGTCCACGTACTCCCTCGCCCTGTCCGCTCGCCGGGAGAGGAGCAGCACGGACGCCGCCAGGCACAACGCGATGCAGGACGCCTTTCTGCGCTCGTCTCGGATCCGGTTCTCCATCTGCGTCACGGTGCTCCTCTCCACGTCGCCGTCGACCAGGGCGACGTTTTGCACGAGCAACGCCGGCAGCGTGAAATCCGCGTAGTTCACCAGGCTGGAGCTCTCCTTGATGGCCTCGTGGCTCTTGCCGACGAGGATGTACGCCAGGCAGAGCAGGAGCCTCAGTCGCTCGCTGTTCGGATAAACGTCGCGTGCCTGCCTGGCTTGGGCCAGCATGCCGTTGTAATAGTGCTGTCGGCAGTGCCACTCGATCAGAGCTACGTACTCCATTTCATCCATTATTGCCTCTGTTTTATGTCCGATACTACTGTACTTGAATTCTTTGATCTATCCTGAAATAAGAATACGTGACGATATTAAGAACAAGACAATCTTTGAAATCCTTTTAACATTCAATTACTAAAATTTCTACATTTTTCTACAGTCTTAATAATGGATATATAAGTAAAATGCAGAACGGAAAAGAAATTAAAAAATTATTTTATCAATAAAATTGTTTTATTTACTAATAATTTTGTTAAACAGGTCACTCGTTTTGACTCGTTTTCTGTCACTTGCAAATTTTACTTGTATTTTATTAACACATTCTATTTATTATTACTTATTATTATTCTATTTATTAACACATTTTATTTTACATGTATTCTATTTTGTATATTTATTTATATTATTATATACTTTTCATCATGTCATATTCTGTGTTTACCTTCACATCGTTCGATCGGCTGGGAAAAAACGTCGTGGTTCACATCGTCGCGCAGTGTGCAAGCTTTCGCCGTTGACAGGATTTTCCCGCTGGTTTTGACACATCGTGAATGCAACAATTCCTATTTATTCGCAGGACGATTCTTCGTTTACATCGTATCGATGTTAAAATAATACCGCATAACTGACGAGCGAAAGCGAGATGTATAGGTTATATTTGTTGACAACGCCGTTGCTGTGGCAACTGGTGCCGTGAAATACTGCAGTATGTGTTACCGACGATCTCAGATAACTATACTATTACCATAGGAACGCGTTTTCGTTTCACGGAAGATCCGCTGTGAGGGTGGCCGTGGGTAATACGTTCGCGTGAAAGTCACCTAATAAAACTGTCGTATATCTGCCATATTTCATGAAACAGTAACATTTAGCTACGCGTCGCTACGGTCGCGCGGATCGCACTTGACGAATCTGTCGTCTTATCTCTCAAAAAACTGTATCCGACGTCGAATTTTCCATCGAATCGACGCCGTAAGACCTGAAAATGTCGAAATTCGCCACCGGATCGCGAATTAACCGGAACGCAGCGTTCAACGTACGCGATTCGTTTCTCGCGATGAAAATTTAGACAGCTCGGCGAGGTCGCAGATATTAATCCCTGATTATCGGTTCGTGCGTGAACTACCTGGCGATGATCCCGGGCTTGCACACGTATCCTGGCATTCCCGGCTGTATTTAGAGCAGAATATCCAAAATATCCAGGCTAGAACGGCGGCTCCTTGTTCGATGCTCCACGGGGGCACGATCCAGCACAGGATCTCCGGGTCGCCGGTACTTCGACGCCACCACACAAAGTACTCGTGATTCACACATGTACTTACAAAACACTGCATTCCTTCACTGTATTCCATTTTCGCTGTATTCTTTCACTGTATTCCTTCACTGCATTCCTTCACTGCATTCCGTCACTGCATTCCGTCACTGCATTCCTTCACTGCATTCCATTTTCACTGTATTCCTTCACTGCATTCCTTCACTGCATTCCTTCACTGCATTCCTTCACTGCATTCCTTCACTGCATTCCATTTTCGCTGTATTCCTTCACTGCATTCCTTCACTGCATTCCATTTTCACTGTATTCCTTCACTGCATTCCGTCACTGCATTCCTTCACTGCATTCCATTTTCGCTGTATCCCATCATCACTGCATTCCGTCACTGTATTCCATTACTGCAACGTACATCCATTACGTACACACTCTATTCACACGCGAGATACTCTCTTAAACGATAACGATAGCGAGAGAGATACACTTGGATGCGACCGCATCGTCCACATCGCCCGGCGTGTTTCTACTGTTTCTGGAGCTAACGTTTTGGGCGCGCAATTGCCACGATGCGATCTTGAGAAATTTCAAATTGAACCAATCATGTCGCGACGATCGGACGTCGTCTCATCTACACTTGCTGAGTGTACTTAACACGACGTATATGTGTGTATACGTAAGTACACTCAGTCTTTGGAGAAAAAAAAAAGAAAATAAACAAGACAAATGCAATTAGATATTAATCAGAAATGCTACTTTAATAAATAAAATTAAAAAATGTTTCAATTAACATAAAAAATAGAAAATTTTATATATATGTATACATACATTGCAATAATTTAATTGCCTAATACCATAAAATTGTTTCAGATATATATTGCAAATTATATTAAAACATTAAAACGCATTTAAAATAGCAGAATTATAATGGAAATTATTTAACGTAGAAATAAAATTTGGAAGATCAAGAGGGAAAATAAATGAGAAAATTTTATTCCAAGTTTTAATAGGCCTCATCTTTAATAAAAGTACAATTTGAAGACGCAGCCGATCGACTCTTGTGTCTTTCTATACCAGTATAGAAATCTGTGGGGCGGTATATTTGTAATAGTCTGATTTTACATTCAAGATTTTGAGATGCTACAGTCAGATCTCACAGAAAAATTTTAGGATCAAATCTAAGGACGATATTCATCGTCCGATCTTACATTTTATTGTGAAATCGTTTTAAATAGTTTTATGCAAGTGTGGTTTTAAGATCATTTAAAATCTCAGAATTTTTATTAATAGGATTATCTAAAAATCATGCTTAAGAACAGTATTCACAATTCGATCTTATATTTAAGATCGTTTTAAATCCAATCTGAATCGTGATCTTATGATCATCTACAACTTATCCTCCTTGATGTTAGTAGTTCAATTTTGTAAAAATTAAAGAAGAAAAACTTCAAGTTCAATTTTGTTTCTTAAGATTGTGTTAAATCTAATCTCAACCATCCAATTAATAATACAGCTTCATTAAATTGTGCTTAAGACGATCTTAAACATAAGGATTATGAATACTGATTAATGAATTTCCTTGGTCATAAAACACATGGAGCATAGAGGAGACAAGTTTATAGACAAAACGTATCAGATTTTTAAAAATCTATTGTCCTAACAAACTATTTACATATCGTTTTAGGAGCTATTTTGTATATCTCAATTTGCATTTCAAATTTGTATATATTGCATTGTATATCTCAATTTACATTTCATGTAACGCACGCCAAAGCCAATTTATTTGTTAAAAACTTTTAACAGTGGTTTACATTGGCCTAGTTTACACCGAGCACTTGATACGTGTATCAAATAACAAATCACTTGATACGGTCGGTGTAAACATTCGCGAATTATCTTAGTACGGTCTGGTCTGATACTCCTGAATCGCTATCAGACCAAAATACGCGTATCAAAAGATCCTGACGCATTGTAAATACTTAGTTCGTTTTCAATCGGATTAAATACGTCACTGCTGCATTAGGTTAAAGTTGCTTTAAGATTAAAATCAGAAGTTTTGCGAAATGAAAAATCTAAAACCCTATCATAACTTATTTCGAAATAAATCGGTGCAAACAGTGACGCGTAAGTACTTAGCACCAACCTGATACTTGTATCAATTAATCTTACGGTGTAAACTAGGCCATTCGTGCGCATTCGCGAGTGGTACACGTCTTTTCTCGTGATAAATACAGCTACGAGCTCTCAACTAAAGAAGTACGAAGACGACATGACTGCGTTGATGTCGAAGCTACCCTTCTTCGGGATCTTCTTGAAGACCTGTACCGGGGCACCCTTGTTCTTCAGCTTCACAGCCCTGAAATTACAAATTGGGAAATTATAATCTCAATGAAACGCGTCATCTCATCTTGTTTTACATTTCGCGCTGTCAGATTCGCGATCTCCACGAATCCTTTCATTATTCGAGATCATAAAAGATGTGGCAAATCAAACTCACCGTCCATCGATCATGAAGTGTTTTATGTATTTCTTACAAAAGAATTTGGATAGATTCTCGAGAATGGGCTCGTTGTGAAGTGCGACAAATTGCTCCCGGCAGATCTGGAAAAAACGCGAGAACATCGCACGTTAAGGCTTTTCGCATTTATTTTTAAATATTTAGCGTTACACGCTGTCTTTGTGATGAATTCTTACTCTGTTCATAACGTCCACCGTGCAGGCGTGCGTCCAGAAACAATCGTGCACCGACATAAACGTGATCCCCGCCTGTTCGGAGTACAAACTCGTCAACATCATGTGGGAGGAGTCCAGCGAGTGGATGAAATTCGGCGCGAAAGCATTCCTTTGCTTCAAAGTGTCCAGCTTCCTGCAAATAGTATTTACATTACGTAAATTTTATTTAAAAACAATAACTATATATATATATATATATATATATATATATATATATAAAGTAAACGCGAGAGATATACTATAAAGAGAGACGACAGTTTCGAAGAAATTTCAGGAATTGGCGATATATAATAATTTATTTTATAATAATTCATTTATTATATAATAATTTAGGAATAAGAATTCTCGCATTTTCTTATTTCGCCACAAATCTTATTCGATCGATCGTACAGAAGGAACGAATACAAATACGAGAAATATGTAAACGCAATGAAATGTTAATAAACATGAACGTTAATGTGCTCACCTGAACTTGGGCTTTCTCATTGGAGTATTAATTTCTTGTTTTTGATAGTCACTATTATGCTTGGAGTAGGGCTGTATGACCGGAAGACCCATCGGCGTCACCCACTGGATGTACTGGTTGCACCTGATCGTGATGACGCTGGCGCAATCCGTGAACCAGTTCTGTATCTCCCTCGCGCTCTCGAACATGTTCTGAAGGGACGTGAACGTCTTGTCGACGAGGTAACCGCTGCCGGACCAAACGTACTTCTCATCGAAGTCCTTGAGATCGCTGAGCTGCCTGGCGATCTGCAGCCGGGCGCCGAACTTGGTCACGCCGTACACCGTGGTCATCACGGTCTGCTTTATGACCTTCCTCTTGACGTGCCCCTCCAGGGCCCTGGCTATCTCGTTACCGGCGTCCGCGTCGGCCCGCCTGTACTCGTCGACCATGTCGGCGACGACGCTGTACACGTCCTGCGGCCGGTCCGAGGGGTACAGGTTCACGCTCTTCGCGCCTATCAGATCCCTACCGAGCGCGGCGTAGTGCTGCAGGCCGTTGCAGCTGCCGTCCTGGTGGATGGGCAGCCGGCAGACGTACTCCTCCACGTTCGGCGACCGCAGCGCGTTGTCGATCTCCTTGCACGCCGCCAGAGTTTGCCACGGCTCGTCGGCCTTGGCCCACCACATCTCCCCCGTCAGCGGGTTCCTCGCGCTGTCCACGATCAGGTCCAGTATCTCGTTCGCGAACTCCAGCCGTGTGTGCAACGGCTCCTTCTTCTTCAGACCGGTCATGTTGATCGCGTGAATCTTCAGCCAGTCCAGACCACGGGGACCCAGTGGCTTACCCTGGGCGAACATGAGGATCGATCGGCCGAGGTCCGAGCTGAGGTGGGTCAGATGAGGCGGCACCGGGTACGCCCTGCCTCGGAAGTCCAGATTGTGCGGCATCCAGAATATCTTGTCCCTGAAGTGATTGGCGAGGGACAACTTGTAGAGGCAGTCGCACCACAGCGAGTGCATCTCGTTTCTTTTGCGCTTGAGCTGTAGCAGCAGCTTCACCGTCTCTCTGTTATCCCTGTCCGCGTCGCTCGCGATCATGTCCGACGGAGACGGGACCACCGTGGACGGCTGAGGTACGTTCAGCTCCTTCGAGCCGCCCTCTCTGAAGATCTGGATCAGGATATCCAGAACGGGCATGTTGATGCGCCACGGGATCGAGCCGAGTTGATTCAGGCAGTCGAGCGCCGGGTACAGCTGCTTCGTCGGCGTGTTCTTCAACAGGCGCGACGGTTTCATGTACGGATCGCGAGCGAACGGCATCTTGGAGAACAGGTAACCACCGGTGTTTATGTCGACCCAGGGACGCGGTGGCGAGCACGTCGGCACGAAGGTGGTCTCGAAGGACAGCGTGTCCGAATGCGAGTCCTTGTAGAACCTGTGCAAGTGTGGGTGAGGCTTGATCTCCTCCTTCAGGAACTTGTTGGAGTGCATCCTGAAGAGCAGGTAGAACGCGGGTATCTGCCGCTCGGGCGCGCCGGCCTTGAGCACGTGCGGGATCTTCACGTCGTTCAGGATGATGTTGTACAGAAACTTGCCGATGTTTATCTTGATGTTGCGCGACCACTCGGGCACCGCGGTCTCGCAATAGATTCCGGACCGCTTGGCCTCCTGGACGAGCCGCTGCCACTTGACACGCCCGTTGACATTCCTGTCAGCGGGATCCGTCTGCATGTACCACTCCAAGTACTTTCGGTAGATCTGAACGGAGTTCTCTATAATGCCGTCCCTCGTCTGCCGCTGAAACTCGTACCTCTTGTAAATGTACGCTCCCAGCGTTTGATAGAGATGCGTCATGGTGCAGCTGTAATTCTCGGAGAGTTTGGTCAGCTGGTTGATCTCGTTCAGAATCGCGTTGACGTACTCCTCCTTGGGCAACACTTGCAGAAACGGATACAGAGTCTTCAAGTCGCTCATCGTTTTCGTCTCCTTCTGCTTCAGGTAAGTCAAGTTCCTGTCGAAAGCCTCGGCCACGGTCGTCTTCCAGATCTCCTCCCATTCCGCGATCCGTTTGACAGCTTGCTCTCTAACGTTGGAGTCGCCGGTGAACAGCGCGATATTCAGTACGTCCAGTTTACATTGTTTCTCCAGCTTGACCTGCGTGCGCATCATTTTCCGCAGCTCGTCCATGGTCACCACTCCCTTCGCCGGGTTCTGATAGTTACGGTTCCTCGTCAGATTGTTCAGTAAATTGCAATCGTGCGCGGTGTCGATCTCTTTGTGCTTTAAACGGTAATTTGAATCCAACGATGTTATACATTGAAGAACAGTGTTGCGTTGCGTCGTGTTCATCACGACCGATTCGTTCATTATTTCGTTGAAGGAGATGCCACTGCGTTTCATGTCTTCCATCACTTCAGTCGCGGTCTCTGCAAAGAGTAATGTTCAAATTGTAGAAATGTTGTGATATAAAAAAAAAATATATATATCTAAATGCTCCTATCAGATTATCTATAAAATCTCTGCGGGTACAAATAATATAGAATATAGATGTGTATCAGATAGAATTTATAAAATTCTAGTAACATCAATTTCTTAGAAAATCTAGACTTTATTTTAAATATTGGATAAACCATTATATACGGAATAACAGAATAGGAAAATTGAATCATTTAAGAAAAATATTTTGAATTTATCAATAAGTCTCATAAAAAAATAATTTTCTCGTAAAAAATTTGTCGAGTGAGCATTATATTTTCATTATAATTTTTTAAAAATTGTGAAATTTTCACCTTAAACAGTTTTAAAAAATGTTTGGTTTTTTCATATATTTATAATCTTAATAGATCTTTTCAAGGTGCTTTTTTCTCATCTTGTATATTACAATGTTTTTTATCATATTAATCCCTATTTACCTGCACGTTTCTCCTTGTTTTTTATCCTTTCGATTATCTCGAACATAAGAGCGAACGTGTCGAAGTTCGGCTGAACAGACTCCTCCTTCATTATTCTGTAGATCTCGAATGCCTTTTCCACGTGCGCGTTAGAAACGTGGGTCTTTAGGAGCAGATTATAGAGTGAAACGGCGGAGGCTTCGTTGCGCTTCAAATAACTTTTCTTCGACATGAGCATCTTGAAGGCTTTATGCGGCATTTTGATTTGTATAAAAACATCCATATGCACTAGCAATTGAGAAATTAGAATTTCGCCAGAATGATTATCAAATTTATCCACCTCACTCGTGAAGGGAATTTTAGTAAACGAATTCGGAGTCATGTGGCACTTTGGTGTGTTCTGCGCACTGAAAAAAAAAAAAATAAATCATACATAGTGAAGAAAAGGAATCTCTTTTCCAGATTATTTCAGTTGTAATTGTACTTAGGTACATGTCCATCCAGACTTTTATAAAAAAAAATAAATTGTACACGGTGAATATAAAGGGAATCTCTTTTCTACAGATTATTTCAATTATAATTGTACTTACATGTCATCCAGACTTTTATCTTCATTGCCATTCTCCTTGATCTGCTGCAGCATATCCAGGAAGGAAGAATCCTTAATCAACGTGGTGTGATCGCTTACGCCGGACTCTTTCAGATTCTCCACGATTGCGGACGTGTCATCTAATTGCTCGTCGGATTCCTTAAGTACGTCGTGTGTGTCGTCAACCTTGTCGTCCTAAATCAACATGTCAATTTCATTTTTGCAAGTGATTTGAATGTCATGTTATCTGATATTTAAATTATATCTTCTTCATATCAAACATGCCTTAATTAAAATATCTCTACTCAGAAATGTTAATTTAACTTTTTGCAAGTGATTTGAATATCATTTATCCGATATTTAAATTACACCTTCTTCATATCAAACCCTTAATTTAAATATTTCTATTCAGAAATGTGTTTTACATAATTAATATTCCAATCTTCTCCTTAGAGATGCATTTCATCATCACATAAAATTTAATCTACTTACGATCTTTTCATTGATGTCCTTCGTTTGCGTCGCAATCGTCTCCTTCTTATTACGAAAATCAGGGATCTTGTCCAGCGTGATATTGGGCTCATCCACCAGGAGGGACACCTGGGCAGAACTCAACTTGCGCACTGCTGCTTTTCTACTGTTGGTCGTCTGGTTCGTTACTAATGACATTAACGATAAAGGACAATTACTTATTATTCATTAAATTTTCAAATTCACGGAATGACGCATAGCGCATGTTCTTTTTACATTATATGCCATTTTTTTTCATTTGAAACACTTTGGATTAGAAGAGAACTACACTCTACATAGAACTGAGCCAGTCACAGTCTCGACTTATTGATAAAAATGTAATGAAACTGACATGATTGAAGGAGAGTCATATTAGAGGACAGAGATATTATAACGTGCGAAATAGTCATTGATTGAAGAAACTCTTCGAATGTACTCTTTACAACATGCATCATAAAGAATTAATTGCTCACTTCTTCGTGTTAGACACACGTCACCTTTTGTATATTTTCATTGTGTGTTCTCTAAACTGGCGTACCTTCTAATAGCTCCGTGTACTTCTTCGAGCGGCGTTTGGCTTTCTTTTGCATGGGAGTTTCCAGTTTAACAGTATCGGTTGTTGCGTAACAGCGGATCACTGTACATCTCACAGCTGAAAATAAAACAAAATAAGTTAGCACAAGGTTTAGCAACAGCAGGATCTCACGGTTCCTCGGTTCCCCCATTCTTCAATGCAATCGATATGAAGTAGTTTAGACCCTAAAGAACACAAATCGTAAGCATATAAATTACCAATAAGAACCGACGTGGGTACGTACTTACATTGCAATCGATAATAAAGTTTACGTATATACGCAACATGTCGGATCTTATTGTTAAACTATAAGCTCATCTTTATGTAATCTTCCATCACCTTGACAAGGACCATCTATACAGAATGTCCCGAAATATTTTCAGCCACAAATACATGTACGCACATAAATGTGCAGCGAAGAGAAGTTGATCAAAGCCCCTGTTAAAGCGTGACATCGTTATTTTATGACAACTAACGTGGAAGCAAATAAGGAGACACGAGGACACCGCGCTGTGAGCTGCGAAGCGTGCAATTCTCTCATTACGATCGTCAATCAGGAAAAGAGCGGTAAGCGAAGAGGTTAGGACTGCGACGGGGGGGAGGAAGGCTCGAGTTCGCGTTGGACGGCAATATCGTGTCACTCGCGATCGGCTCGTAAATACGGTCTCGGACACGTGCGTGTACTTACCGCGGGGCGTGCTCGGATGATGGAAGTTGCAGAACGAGCACAGCCGCGTCCGGCACTGGGCGACCGGCAGCGTCGACACGATACGCGCGCTCTGCATCCCCGACGCGGCGCGCGTCCTCAGGAAGTTGAACATGCTTACGTGCCGAGTCGGCGACGCGAGTCCTCAATCGCCGCGGACATCGACGAGGGTGTCGGCGACGGGACGAGCTAACCTCGCCGCGCCATAACACCACTAACAAATACAACGCGATACACGAGTGTGCGATCTCTCGCGACAGTCGCGACTCTCGTAGTCGTTCTCACGAACGAACGCGCATTCGGTCTCCTCGGTCTCGGTGCAGATGGCGCTGGGAGTGCAATCGAGTGGTGATCGACATCAGTCGTGGGGAAGGCATTCATGGTTCCGAGACTTCCGAGGACTGCCACAATCGAAAAATGTGGTAAGAATCTTCATTTATTATATTATAATTATTATTATGTAACGCGACAAATATATCTAGACTTTTACACTTTCCTGTTAAAAAAAAAATCGTAAGAAAACGATAGAAAATGATGTAATTGTTTTTAATCGTAGTTATATAAACCGTAAACAAATTATCCTGTATAAAACGTACAATATGATAATTAATGTTTTAATCGTAATAATTCTGATAAATTTTATCAAACCGATATATAAAACAATAAATTGCTATAGAAATTCTATCGATATTTCAACGATTAAAATTGCTTTTATTAGATAATAATAGAAATAAATGATAGGAAACGATAACGACATATAGGACACGATAACATATTTGGCAAATCCTATCGAATTGTTATTGTTTTCTATCGATTTTTTTTTAACAAGGTTACTACACTTTCAGATTTTTACTTTTTTCAAAATTACTTTTTCGGACTTCGACAGAAAGATTTCGATCTAATCGAAAAGTGTGCTAAGTAATCGTCATTTATTATTATAATTATTATTATTATGTAATGCGACAAATATATATCTAAACTTTTACACTTACTACATTCTCAGACTTTTATTTTTTTCAAAATTATTTTTTCGGACTTCGGCAGAAAGGTTTCTCTCTGACTTCTCTCTCTCTCTCTCTCTCTCTCTCTCTCTCTTGATTAGTTCTCTCCCCTCCGGCCCCCGCTTGTCATGATCTGCGCACGTGCGTTCAGCGCGCTTTTTTTATCATTTTATAAAAACGTGATCTAATTTTACGGATGATGATTCTCTATCTATTTATCAATACAGCCGCGGATACGCTAATCTCTATGGTAAATTTTTTTTCTTTTCTCTCTCTCTCTCTCTCTCTCTCTTTCTGTCTACGATAAAACGTGACTAAAGCGAGTCGAGGTTGTTTCGTAAAAATGTCATGAATTTTCTCTCTAACTCGGAACGGTCGTTTAAGTAAATTAAGCACAAATATTTATTTTTCTGTAAAGTTATGTTTTAGACAACGTTCAAACAATTCGAAATCCCTATGAGATTGAAATTTCCCAGTAAAAAATTTTTCATATAAGAATTACATATATAAATATATATAAACATATATATAAAAATTATAATATTATATATAATTATACATAATTATATGCGAAATATGTCCATACATATTCATATATGTTTCTTTTCTTTGTAAAATTATTATGTTTGGTACAAGAAAACTAATAATAATAAAAAGAAACGGTAAAAAATAATTAAAAGAATAATTTTTGCATTTTTTTTGCAAAAAATCAAGTTTTAAGAAATGAGAAAAAATTGTTCATATATAATTATATGTGTGTTTTAATCATTTACATATATATGATTATATATGAGTAATTTTTCTCATTTCTTCAAATGAGAATTTCTTGATTTTTTGTAAAAAAAACAATGAAAAAATTATCCTTTTAATTATTTTTTATGTTTCCTTTTTATTATTATTTTTTTTAATTAAAGAATAATTTTACAAAGGAAAGAAACATATATAGATATATATGGACATATTTTGCATATAATTATATATAATTGTATATTTTTATATATGTTTATATATATGTTTATATGTATTTATATACGTTCTTTTTTTTCCCGGGAATTTATATAGTAAAATAAATTTAAATTCAAATTTAAATTTAAAAAATTGTTTAATAAGAGCGAAATATACAAAGTATGTAATTTTGAGATATCAAAACGCTTAAGTAAAATTATGGACAGAAAAATATCAAAAAATCTAATAAAAAATAAGCGTACAACATTGATAACTTTCGTTAATAAATACCTTTGATTTATATAGAAAAACCATAAAAGAAAATAAGAATTTAAACAGGCAGTGATTAGAAATTGCAGGATTTACGATTATTTTAGACTGACAATGAGTTCGTGTTGAACTTTTGTCCCACCAGCTTGAGAACGTAATGCGTAAATCAAGAAGAAGTAGTTTAATACAAGGAAAAACAAATTACGACTCACAATATATTGCTTGCGGGATACATTACGTCGGAATTCTTCGTCCTCTCGAAAGATCATGTGACGTTCGTGTGCATCAAGGACGTCACGACGGAATATTTTTTTCTTTCTTTTTTACAGGTAATAACGAAACAATGTTCGTAACGACGCAGATTAAATACATACCTGTATAAATGCGCGAACGTTAACGAATCGAATCGGGGCCATGCATCCTGTAAGGAGGTGTAAATCTGCAAAGTATAGCAACACTTTATAATTCACACTTTAATTACAGTCGCACTACTGGCGACGAATGAAAGTGACGTCAAAAGGATGAATCACCGATTGGAAAGTCGAAACAAAGGTGGACTTTCCTTCTATCGCGTCACGAAATATGTGAGAAAAGTCAACTTCTGACATTATTGCGACATATTTACACATCAATTGCATCGCGTCTCATCGCGTATATCTTAACTTGCCAAAATCTGTCCGAGAACAGATTTTAAAAGGATCTGCTGCAAATTTTTGTCGACAGACTGCCACCGAAATAAATAATCACCAAACAATTCTGTTAATTAGAGTCTGTCAACAATTAAAATATAATGACAGAAATTTTCATGTTGGCCGCATAAAATATAGTGACAGAAGTTTTAATGTTGGCCGCAGAAATCGTGCAGAATCCGTCGTTTCGCATTTAAATAATATATTCCATTTAAAGTTTGCAAAACGACAGATTCTGCTGGGTGTACTTATTCAGCTTACAAAGAATTATAAAACCCATGTTAAATAACGCATTGGAGATCGAGAATTGCAAAGTGGAGATTAGAATTCGACAAATCAGATAATTTCAATTTTTAATCATTTCTGATTGACAGAAACTTATTTAACCTTTATATCTTGCAATTCTCAATCTCTAATGCGTAGTCTAATACAGGCTCCTGTCTGATTAAGCCACTGTCACACTATATAAGCTTTGAAAATTTCGGATTGTGTCTTGAAGACTATATAGATTTCAACTATAATTAGAGCAACACATATTAAAATTGAAATTAACGGGTCGAATTCCAATTTTCAATTCGCAATTTTTAATTTCCAATATGTAGTATGCGATACGGGCTTATAAAGCTTATCAGACTATACGTGTTGGAGATTAGAGTTCGATCAATTAAAATGAAATGGATTAAAGCCCAGTTGGTTAATTCCTGCCAACAATCTGTGCTGTCAAGTTATATCGATGGGTTTTGTCAACAAAACACGAGTTAAATGTGGACGCAGATGATATCGAATCTATATTGCAATATCTGAGCCAATCTGCTGCCAATCTGTTGTCATACCGCTTGCTCGTTCCTCCTCGTCGCGTTACGAAATGCGGAGGGAAAAACTCACCATACGGCATCATCCCGTCTAATTGCGTTTTCACGATCACATCTCCGTTAAACGCCTTGATAAAGCAACTCTGCGCGCGGCTCTTAATAGCGAGTTTTAACTATAATAGTTACGAACTTCTCTCTCTCTCTCTCTCTCTCTCTCGCGCGCGCGCGCGCGCGCTCGTCCTTGGATCCGTACGCGCGGAACGAGGACGGGGTTTGTTAAACAAAAACGCGAACGAGAGAGCCATTGTTATTTTGCAACACCGCGCGCGGAGGAGGTGTTTAAAACGTGACTCGAAGCTATAGGCTCGCACACTGTACGCGATTCCATATACTTTTCCCCCGTCACGGTCACGGGAGAGATCGCGATATTGTTGCACATTGGCCTCCCATTGATGTGTATATAAATGAATATTTAATGCCAATTACCCCGTTAATTGCCGCCGCGCGCGCGCGGCTTAATTATTACTACATTCTTCATCGGCCGCGTGGATATTTGTCGACGCGTGCAGGGGTGGGGCGCGTTCATTTATCCTCGGGAGGTTTCCCGGATGAGTCACACGGCACGATACGATTATATCTTCGCTCTCGATACGATCGAATTAGAGCTGGCGCGCGCGATTTTCTTCCGGGGATTCCCCGGAACACTCCCGATTCGCCGAATCGAATCGGGGAAAAGGCGCGCGCGAGCCGGGCGCGGGAGAAACGCAAGCGGAAATAACGCTCCGTGGGAAAGAGGCGGAGGGCGCTTGGGAGGGAGACGTCCTTGATTAGCGGCGTTTAATAGCGTATAAAGGAAACCGTCCTCGTCCGTCGCGGGTTCAGACCGCCCGGCCGTCTCGAGCTCTCGACACAGTCATGCCCGCCAACGAGGATACCTCCAACGACGACGGCGCGTCGGCGCGAGCGGAACCCGGAAGAGTCCACGGCCGACCCGCCGCGGCAGCCCCGCGGCGGAAGTTGTCCGCGGGGGAACGTCCGCGGGCGAGTCCGGCTCTCGTTAACGGCATCGAGGAACGACGGGCCGCCGAGAAACGGGACTTCCGCAGCATTCCGCGCCGGGACGCTCACGAGAGGCTCTTCAGGGACTTCTTCGAGATCATGCTGCAGCGCGCGGTGTTCCAGGTGAGCCTGAAACCGAGAGAGAGAGAGAGAGAGAGAGAGAGAGAGAGAGAGAGAAGAGAGCACTCATATTTATTTCACATTTTCGTGGATTTGAGCGCGATAATCTTAATCGGAACGGAACAATAGAAATTCTGCAAACGATGCAAATGTGTAATATGTTAAATATGTTCCGAACCCGACTTGAGCGCAAGTTTGTCAAACAGATGATGAAAAAATTAGAAAAGAGAGAAGATTGCACACTAAAAGAGAAGGAAGCGTTTATGGATAGAACGTTATGTAGATGTTATTTATATAGGTATTAATTTACACAAAATGAAATTCTTAATTTATATATATGTATGTATGTATAGGGGAAGATCGTCGATTCCGTCATATCACTTTGTTTTTGGATATTTCTTAAGCAAAAGCTAAAAATAAAGCTTTGAATACATGAATATAAAATATAAAATGTCATCTGTCAGATAATATTCCAAGCAAAATAGCAGGAAGAAAAGTATAAGAAAAAGGAAAATATAAATAGAACAATAATATATACATAGTATCCAATTTTTTATATATTTTTTTAAATTTGATTTTTATGTTTTTAATTGATTTTATGCCGAAACAAATCACAAATATATAAATTATGGGTTTTTACTTCTTCAATTATCTAAGCAGATCATATCTTCATCAGTATATTAAAGTGCTACGTTTAATTTCTGAAAAATCAGTGGTATCTCTTTAAAAGATCTATCGGCGACTTTTCTCTATATATTATATACATATATATGTAGATATAAATATAAATTAAGAATTTAATTATACATATATTGTGTAATTGTATAATTTAATAATATATAATATATATAACTATTTTTATTCTGTATACTTCTTTTCATATTCACATCTGCTCAAACAATAGAACATTATTCTATTCTGCAGGGGTCGGTCGTTTTATTATTATTTATTATAAAACTTTTTTATATTTTTCATTTTAAATAAGTCGTGTTTCTGGAATCTATTTTATATTATTTAAAATAGGTTATTTTAGTTGCCTTATCGACTTCTGCTTCGATCGTATCGTAAAAAAACATTATTTAAAATATATATTTTATATTTGTTATTTTAAATAGGTTATTTTAGTTGCTTTATCGACTTCTGCTTTGATCGTATCGTAAAAAAACATTATTTAAAATATATATTTTAAATCATGTTATTTTAAATAGGTTATTTTAGTTGCTTTATCGACTTCTGCTTTGATCGTATCGTAAAAAAACATTATTTAAAATATATATTTTAAATCATGTTTTTTTACGATACGATCGAAGCAGAAGTCGATAAAGCAACTAAAATAACCTATTTAAAATAACAAATATAAGATAGATTCCAGAAATACGACTTATTTAAAAAATATAAAAAAGTAATAGAAATAAAAAAAATAAAAGAATTATTTAGTATTTATTATTCTAAATAATTTCTTCTGATCTATTTCTTATTTAATATTTTAAGTATGTTTTTGGAATCTATATTTTATATTTTTCATTTTTTAAGTTGTATTCGTTTTTATTGACCTCTGCGATATTTTATTTTAAATAAGTTTTTGGAATCTATTTTATATTTCTATTTTAAATAAGTTGTATCAGTTATTTTACCGATCCCTGCTATTCTGTCTACTTGAATTTGCATACCTATCTGTCTCTATAGAGAACGCTATCACGATCGGATTGAATGTTATCACGTTATCATCATTATTACATGTGATACATATGCAAATGATATCGCGAATGCGCGATTTCGCAATGTTGCAAGAGAGAAGTGAATCTCTCTCTGAGAAAAATAAAATACACTTTCCGATATACCAGAGGTTTCCACTCGTAACGCCGCAAAACGGTTAATAGCCAGATCCTTAATAGCCGACATCGTTGGATGTCGCGCCGAGTGATTAACGCGCGATTAACGTTGCATTTTTATGCTAATGCTATTCCATTCATCACAAATACGGCGGAATTTGCGCCGTTTGACAGATGTAATAGCGGTATATTGCTGGCAAATTGCAGTGAAACGCAGCGAGTGCCTCGCCGCCGGTAATTATAAATCGCCGGTACGTATTGATCTCATTATCATGCCGCGCTCCTCGGCAAATTAGATGCAAATCACATATAAGTGACTCGACCAGGAACACGCGCTGAGAAAAAAAAAACGCGATCCTTAACGAGAACGCATTGTTGTCTTGCGTAACGTGGTCAGAAAAATGCGGCGTATTTTGCGAATTCGTTTATTAATTCCACGAGAAACTCAAGATCGATCAAAGTCAACTCGAGATTTTCCTAACAAAAATTCTGTTAGATTTCTTTTAATGTTTTGTATTTTTTTTTAACGTTGGACGTTTAAACGACGAACAAGATTATTCATTCGCGGAATTGCGTTTTGTTCAGAATATAATATAATTCAGAAGCTACTTATATTTCGACATTTTCGTTGAGAGAAAGTTAAATCCATAAATTGCATCAAGAATTCGTCGATGAAATATCAGAAGTACGTTGCAAAACACCGTGCAACAAATCCTTGTTACCTTCATCGTATTATTATTTAGACTCTCGAAATTAAGTTTGATCTTGGAAAGATTCTTAATCGGTAATTTTTTATCATCATTTTCGAAGGAAGAAACTAAAAGAAATCACCTTCTATTATCAAACAGCAACGTTGTTTGTGTGACAAGAAAATCATGTCGATCCCCGTATTAAAAAAACTTTTATATCTTATGAATATTTTTAGAAATTTTTCATATTTTAAATTTTTATGAAAATTTCTGAAAACCTTAATTCTTTAAATTTTAAGTTTCCTTTAATTATGAAATCTTAGAAATTTAATATTATAATAAAGAAGTCTAGAAAAGATGCAAACTTTTTCAGCATTTCTAAAAAAATATTCCAATTCATAAATCTATATAGAAATTTTTTAATAAGCATTTTATATAAAATTATATAAAGAAATTGTGAAAAATTCTAAAGTTTATATAGAAATTCTGATAAATTATGTGAAGAATTCTAAGAATCATTTTCACGAAAGTTTACATTTATCCGCAAAGATTAGGAGATAAAGAGCGATTGTTCCTCTCTTATCCGTGTGCTATCGTATCGTGTTTTGTGCGTAGTCCACTTCCGGGGAGGATCGCGTGGTCGAATGGGTGGACCCTTGCGATCTGCGCTCGGTGGTCGATCTCTCGCTGCCAGCCGAGGGTGTCAGTCACGAGGAGCTGCTGGAGCTGACGCGCGATGTCATCAAGTACAGCGTGAAGACGGGCCATCCGCACTTCGTGAACCAGCTGTTCTCCGGCCTGGACCCGTACGGGCTGCTGGGCCAGTGGCTGACCGACGCGCTCAATCCGTCCGTTTATACTTACGAGGTGTCCCCGGTGTTCTCCCTGATGGAGGAGGATGTGCTGCGGGAGATGCGAGCCATCATCGGCTGGCACGGCGGCGAGGGCCTCTTCTGTCCCGGCGGGTCCATGGCGAACGGATACGCCATCAACCTGGCGCGTCACCATAGGTGATTATTTATCAGTTTTCAAGGTATAATTATTAGAAAAATTTATTTTTTATTATTTCATTATTTTATGTAATAAAGTAATAAAAATAATAATTCATATATAATAGTATATATACATATGTACATATTTTTTTCTCTATTTATAATTATTGTCATTATCAGATTGTCGTTGGGATCAAACGAATAAAGTGGACATTCTTAACTTCAGATACCCGAATCTGAAGCAGTCCGGATTATCGCAGATGCCGCGGCTGGTGGTGTTCACGTCGGAGGACGCGCACTATTCCGTGAAGAAGCTCGCCGCGTTCCAGGGCATCGGCTACGACAACGTATACCTGGTCAAGGTCGACGCCCGCGGCAAGATGGTGGTGTCCGACCTGGAGATTCAGATCGCCCGTGCCATCGAGGAGGGCGCCGCGCCGCTCATGGTGACCGCCACCGCGGGTACCACCGTGATAGGCGCGTTCGACCCTCTGCGGGAGATCGCGGAGGTCTGCAGGAAGCACGGACTCTGGTTCCACGTGGATGCCGCGTGGGGAGGCGGCGCGCTCGTCTCCAGGACGTACCGCGGCCTCCTGGACGGCGTCGAGTTCGCCGACTCCGTCACATGGAATCCCCACAAGATGCTCGCCGCGCCGCAGCAGTGCTCCACTTTGCTGCTCCGTCACGAAGGTCTCCTATTTACCCTTATATTTTTCCTTGCGTTTCTTCACTTTTATTTGATAGAAAAAAGATTCTTTTGATATTTTTAATTGGTATTAATTTATATTTTAATGTTACAAGATTTTATCTTAAAGTTAAAACATTGAATAATATATGAATTTCAATTAATTAAATTAGTTATTACAATTTACATTAATTATTTAACGCCTTATTATTTGTTACATACTACTTTATCAATATTTTAGCTAACTAATTCGTAACTTTTTTAAATATTTTTAACTATAATCAAACAAAGATTATAATTAAATTTTTTAAAAGTGGTTCAATACTTTTTAACTCAATTTTTTTACATACAAAGAATAAAGTTATATAATTAGTGGGTGCTATTTAAGACACACTCCATATACTTCAACTAGAACAGTCCCTAACATCTCATACAACGGTGCTATCGCACTTACAGGTCTGCTGCAAGCGGCGCACGGCTGCGGGGCGAGCTACCTGTTCCAGAACGACAAGTTCTACGACGCGTCGTTCGACTGCGGCGACCGGCACGTGCAGTGCGGCCGTCGCGCCGACGTCGTCAAGTTCTGGTACATGTGGAAGGCCAAGGGCACGCGCGGCCTCGAGGCCCACGTTGACCGCGTGTTCGCGCTCTCGCGCCACTTCACCGATCTCATCAGGACGCGCGACGGCTGGAACTTGCTCGTCGAGCCGGAGTGCACCAACGTTTGCTTCCGCTACGTCCCGCCGTCGAAGAGGCACCTGGCCGGCCGGGAGCTCGAACGGGCGCTTCACAAGGTGCGCGACTACACACTCGATTCTACGCGATTTTAACGCGTTTTTTTGTTCTGTTTTGTCGACTATACTTATAAGTGCGAAAACAATGAATTGAGGGAATTAATTAACAATAAGCGTATCATCTTGTTCCGCTTGGGTTGACGAGATAAGAAACCCGACATTCTATACCCGACGTTAACTGAAGCTAATCGTGTTTAACGTATCACGGTTTTTTAGTTCTCGCTATATTTCGAGCTCATAATTTTTTATTTTCTTTCATTTTGTTAGCCTATATATTTCATGATTTATAATTTTCATAAAATTGTCGCAGATCGCGCCGATGGTCAAGGAACGCATGGCGCGAGCCGGATCGATGCTGATTACGTACCAGACGCTGAGAGATATGCCGAACTTCTTCCGATTGGTGCTGCAGAACTCGGGATTGACAGAGGCTGACATGAAGTTCTTCGTCGAGGAGATAGAAAGGCTCGCTGCGGACCTTTGATTAGTTTAAACTAGTGAAATACTGTAAATAGCGATATAGAATGTGTATGTATTATTAGCTTAAGAATTAGTTGCACTTGTGGTATAAATCAACGTTAATTGAAAGAAAATAGGAAACAATCACTGACGCCTATCCCTCTCTCTCTTAATTTTCTCTTTAATTTATGTATAACGCATTTAATTTCAATTATATTACGGTCTACCGCATTCCTTCCACAATGAGATCAAATAAGTTCTTTATATTATTTTTTTCCTCTTCAATTTTCATTCATATCTTATGCATTTATAATGCATATATGAATGAATTTAGTTATTATAATCATCCTAGAATAAAAAAGCGTGTGAGAAACGCACAACAGAACTTCATTCTGTACATTGTCGAGTGATAAAAAAAGAACAATTAACTTTGAGAGAAAAAATTAACTTCATGGAAACTAGATGGGAAAGAATAGAAAATTGCATGAAAAGAAAAAATAGTTGTTAACTGCAACAATATTTAAACAATTCTCTTTGTTAACTGTTATATAATATTGATCGTTAGTTGATGATCGGAATAACGATCTCTATAGATATGTACAAACATTCTTCAGCAGTGATTTACATTTACATTTACATACAACAATTTAGAGCCTTGCCACGATTTCTACACAACTCGATAATAACTTCGTATGCAACAATCGTCTCTTATAATGAGTAATAATACTAACCGTAGTAAAAATAATTTACGTTTACACGACGCGTTCGGACTGAAAATTGGCCCTCACAAATTTCTTCTATTCTTATTCTTTATGCTTTCTCAGCATAGAAAATATACTATTATTATTTAAATTTAACTGTATTCTTTAAGAAACTTGATGTGGAAATGCTTTAATGCTTCAAGCATTGTTTTTAATTTCTCTTTTTGCGGCAGTATCGTGGTTCGGAAGTGATTCGTGCCGGCTCTCTGGCCCAAGTACGAGCCCGGGAGCACGTAGATCCCGGTGCTCTCCAACAGTTTGAACGCGTAGAAGACGTCCGGTTCCTGGCCCTTTGCACGCGCCGCTTCAATCGCCTTCGGTGGCAGCTCGAAGCGTGGGAAAACATACATCGCGCCCATCGGTGGATTCGCCTAAAAAGAAAAAAGGCAGACGTCGTAGTAATATCGTAGCTGCTTTTATGGACTATCTCGCGAAAGAAAAGACAGTCACCTTGTATCCTGGAATACTGTTGAGCGTGTCGACGACAAGCTGCGATCTCTCTGCCAGGGAGCGCAGGATTTCCTTCTTCTCCATCTCGAATTGCCTGTACGACGGCTCGTTCGGTCGCGGCGGATTCGCCACGACGTCCAACACGACCTGGCCGAGCACGTTAGAGCACGGTAAGAGAGTCTTCAACATCATCTTCATCACTTGCGGATCCATGTTGATGATCTCGGCGTAGCCACCGCGCATCCCACACTCGCCCATGTATCCTGAAAACGAAATGCTTCAGCACGGAATATTTCCGTGATTTTCCGAGAAATCTATTCATGGATCTAAGTGACTCCCAAGATTTAATGTCTTCTCAGATTAAATAATGATGTTCAACGTTTCAATTCAAGTCAACAAACTCGCGAACGTAGTTTTGAGAATTCAATGTCCTTTAGTTAAATTACCTTGAAAGTCTATCATTTTTAATAAATTGTTTTTTGCGATTCCTAACGAATTACATCTCGTTTCTTCTTGCACACCTTTTGAGATCGACATGAACGACGCAAGCTCCATATTCGAATACGGTTCGCCCATCTCCATCATGACCTTCTTAAAGGAATGGAACGCGCTGTCTTTGTCGTATACGTTGTCCTGATAGACCTCGTCGGCCAGCAGGAACAGGTGATGCTTATGTGCGAAGCGGATTACGTCCTCGATGTTCTTGCGAGTCAGTACTTGACCGGTCGGATTACCGGGGTTGATCACCACCAGGACGCGAGGATTGCACGTGCCTTTAGCCTTTTCCAGGGCATGTTCCAGTTCGCTGATTTCCAACGACCACTTGTTGTCCTCATTCAGATAATATTTGATCTGGGTGAGACCGAACTCCGTTGTAGTCGCCGAGTACAGAGGATACTGAGGAATCGGGACCAGCACACCGGACGGTTTGTCGTCGATTATTTCCTGGAATAGCTTCAGAAATGACTGAAAAGGAAAAATTCGAAATATCAAACAAGAATGCGATGGAAAAAGACAAAATACAACTTTGGTAAATAACTGAAATTCCGTCATTCAAAATTTTAAAGTTTATAGTTAATTTTTATTTTGTATATCAAGCATGCGTAAAAATCATTATTTAATACATATATATGCAATACCTATGCAGCAATAAAATTTCATAATTCTGATCAAAGATCCCGCTCAATTTTAAAAAGACAAAGAATTCTCTATAGTTTATGAATTCTACTTAATGATATTGCACTTAACAATATTTAATTTATGAATTTATTTAAGAAGCACTCTATTTTTTTATTTGAATAAAAAATTGTTTAGAATTCTTGTTATAATGATGAACGATACAAGAAGTTTTGCTGAAAAAAAAAAACAGACCTAAAGATGAATTTTTCCAATATTTGTTATTTAAAATAATTTTCTGTTTTTTACGTCTGCGGAAACGGAAAATAGTTCTTGCACGCCAGAACGTTGCTAAATGATAAGTTCACTTCCACATGATCAGAATAAAAACTAATGTGAAGATAAGAAAAATACTTCAGGTCCACACACCATAATACAGTGAGTAGCCCCATTCGTGATGATGATGTCGTGGTAATCGGAGGGGATACCGCCGTCGCGATCCTGAATGTATTGTGCAACGTGCTTGCGTACGCACTCGATGCCGATCGTCTCCACGACGTACGAGCCCACGCTGCCTCCGTGGCAATCGCCTAGGATTATCCGGGCGCGATTCTTCGCGTCTTCCGGGTAGCTCGGGTCGTCCAGCAGATTCGGCAAAATCGTCAGGGTGAGCACCTGCCGCAGGAACGTGATGGGCCGCTGACCCATAGCGTGGGCGTCCCCCATGTTCGCCTTGATTACCTCTTTAAAGGGTTTCTCAACGCCCTGCAAAAAGAAAAATGATCTTAGATCCAATCGATACACTTGCTTACTTCTCGAACATTTTCAAACTTTTTAGCGACTTTATGTGCTACACAAATCGAAGTTTTGTCAAAGCAAAGTACACTCAAAGTTAAACGGAAAGTAAGTTTTTTATTATTTATTCGAGAAATTTTAAGAATCTTTAATCTCAGTTCCACGGAAATGGAGCGACCTATTTTTGATCACTTATAATCAAATAGCTATTTATATTTCAGATATTATATTTGAGAAAAATCAAAATCATTACTTACACATATATATCAGTCTATGTTAATTAAGTAAAATAAGTATAATTTTCGAGTAAAAGAATACTAAATAATTTTACATGTAAAATATAGAAAAAATAGAGCCTTTGCCAGAGAAAATGGTTTCAAACTACTAAACTTGGTAAACTTTGCACCGCGAAATTACATTATCAGCGAACAAACCGATCGTTCGCATTCGTGAGAAAGGTTGATACTTTCATTTTTAAAACGCATCTTAAATTCGAGTGCGCACGAAAAGAAGTCTTTTCGCAAACTTAGGCGGCTCGATATCAACGGAATCACATCTTATCTTGTGTTTTTGTCAGCAGCATTTTTATCAGAGTTTTTTCTCATTTAAATCTAGTATGCGCTTATCTTATCTCCCTTACACGGAGAATAAAGTGTAATTTTGTGTTATATAATAAACGTATTCAGCGCTCATTCAGCTCCGTTTGCACTTCACAGTTAGAGTTTCAATTAGTCATTATTTTTCCCCTCCTCCTTCTCGTTCTTTTCATCCATCTACCTTTTGATACTTGACGTTTCACTATGCAACCTCGCATCATCGTCTCTTTTCCACCCCTCTCTTGCTCTTCCGTTCGCGCCTGTTCAGTGTTTTTTACATTCGAGGCACGTAACTGCTGTGTTACATGTCGCGCAACTTCTCGCCGCTATATATCTTGCCCTTTCTTTTTGCGCGCGTACTCAGCTCTGAGAGAAGACTTCATTCTGCCCTGGAGCGGCGGTGTACGCGCCACTCGCCCTTGACAAAGTTCACTCGCTCCAGCTCAAATTTAGCCCTCACCTTTTGCAGCTCCTTCTCGAGCTCCAGTGCCCTGACGTGCAGCGGTCCGCGCACCGCGTACTCCATCCTGCGCAGGTTCACGAAGACGTTGTCCTCGGTGAGGACCTTGCCGCGCGGATCAGTCGCCGCCGTCACCGTTGCTGCGCTCGACGCCATGCCGCGACGCAGAATAACCGGTTGGAGGAACATCGGTGCGTTCACCCTATCTTTCGGCTATAATCAGTGCACCGCTGTCGCCGCCGCCGTCGCCGTCAACGACGCTGTCATCGTCATCGTCGGCCGGCCGCCGACGATCACGCTGGTTTACAAATGCGCGCGGTGCATGTTTAATTACTCTCTTGGTACTCCTTTTCTTTTTCCTTCTCTTCTTCCTTGTCCTCTTTCTGTTATTGCCCATTTATTTAACTTCATTGCCTCACCTTCGGAGTTTCTCCGGATATCTGGAAGTCTGTAATTATTTGTTCGATTTCAATAGTAAAATGTCCATCTCCGAACTACGTGATTTACCCATTTCCATTTTATGCTCCATCTCTAATTGTATAACTTGACCGCACTGCTATTGTCGAGAATTATCTGGACACTGTTGTTATATCCTTATAACACCTTATCAGGGAACCTTATCAGTCTTCTTACAGGAGAAGCCACTCCACAGACTGCACTACTGAGGGTCATGGTACAGAGGTCACCGACAAGCTGCTGATAAGAGGAAAGTCACTATTGAGATATTCTTTGATTTCATTAAGATTTTCAATACCATCACATATTGATCAACAAACTCAGTAGCATCGGTTTCTTATTATCTGCACTGGAATTGTTCATTTGGTGCATAGGTTTCAAGCCTTGAAGAGAGGGGGAGTATTTTGAAGGAGACCAATTGTAATTTGTAATGTAATAAAGTTAATGTTATAAAAGTAATAAGTTTTTTGTTTCAACATTGACCATATTTTTTTATCACAGTTGTGTGTGTGTGTGTGTGTGTGTGTGTGTTCTATTCGAGTGGTCATTATATACTCTTGATCAAAAATTTTTCTTCAAATTTTTTCCGCGACACACCTCAGAATGGTTCCAATCCACAAAAATATAATTTCTATCAAATTTTATCTTGAACAACGAGAATCTGTGCCTTCGACTCATTAACTAAACATTTGAGTTCTCTTATATTAATCTTTTTAAACTAATAATTTTGATTTTTAAAGATATTTTCCACAGAAATCGACCTTAAGAAATTTTCTTCTTTTACCATGTACGCTTTTCTATAATATATATGAAAACTTATATCTCTCTATACGTCTTATTTAAAAAATTAGGTGATCTGTTAATGATTAAAATATAAAAAAAACATGATAAAGTGATGAAAAGAATTTTGAGAAAACAAATTAAATCTATAAAAATTAAATAGGAAATAATAGGAAATCGTTGGGAAAGATAAAATACGTTATTAACAACAATATTCAAATAATATACTCTTTTCTTAATTATTATATAATTGACTGTTAATGTAGATATAACGATGACCATATATACAAGATATTTACAGATATTCTTCAACAGTGATTTATATTTACATTTAAATACAACAATTTAAAACTTCGTCATCATTTCTACACAACTTGATTACAACGTCATTTGCGATAACGATATCTTAATATAGTGAACCATTAAACGTAATATATTTTAGATTCGTGACGCGTTCAAACCGAGAATTAGCCCTCACGCGGATATGCACAGCCCCCAGGTCATTCCTCGATCATTGATTTCTACTTCTATTCTTTATAATCTCAATTTTCTTAATCGGAAATATATTATTATTTAACTGTATTCTTTAAGAAACTTAATGTGAAATTGCTTCAGCGCTTCAAGCATTGTTTTTAATTTCTCTTTTTGCGGCAGTATCGTGGTCCGGAAATGATTCGTGCCAGGCACCTGACCGAAGTCCGAGCCCGGGCTTACCATGATCCCGGTGCTCTCCAACAGTTTGAACGCGTAGAAGACGTCCGGTTCCTGACCCTCTGCACGCGCTGCTTCAATCGCCTTCGGCGGCAACTCGAAGCGCGGGAAAACATACAACGAGCCCATCGGTGGATTCACCTAAAAAGAAGGAAGGCAGACATCGTAGAAATGTCGCAGCTTTCGTGGGCCGCGAAAGAAAGGACAGTCACCTTGTATCCTGGAATGCTATTGAGCATGTTGACGACGAGCTGCGATCTCTCTGCCAGGGAGCGCAGGATTCCCATCTTCTCCGTTTGGAATTGCTCGTACGATGGCTCGTTTGGTCGTGGCGGATTCGCCACGACGTCCAACACGATCTGGCCGAGCACGGTAGAGCACACCATCGCGATCATCTTCATCAACGACTTCATCACTTCCGGATCCGTATTGATGATCTCGGCGTAGCCACCGCGAATCCCACACTCGCCCATGTATCCTAAAAATGAAATGCTTCAGCACGGAATGTCTCCGTGATTTCCCGAGAAATCTATTCAATCTGACTTGATAACCGCCTGAGCTCAATGTCTTCTTGGATCAAATATTAATCCTCAACGTTCCAATTAGGTCAACAAACTGGCGAACATAATTTTGAGAATTCGCGGTGTCCTTTAGTCAAATTGCCTTGAAAGTTTAATTTCATTCCATTCCCTTTTTAATAAATTACTTTTTGCAAATCTTAACGAGTTATATTCCGTCTTTTCTCGCGCACCTTTCGAGATCGACATAAACGACGCGAGCTCCATTTTCGAATATGGCTCGCCCATCTCCGTCATGACCTTCTTAAAGGAATGGAACGCGCTATCTTTATCGTATACGTTGTCCTGATAGACCTCGTCGGCTAGCAGGAACAGGTGATGCTTGTGTGCGAAGCGGATTACATCCTCGATGTTCTTGCGAGTCAATACTTGACCGGTCGGATTACCGGGGTTGATCACCACCAGCACGCGGGGATTGCAAGTGCTCTTGGCCTTTTCCAGGACACTTTCCAACTCGCTGATCTCCAGCGACCACTTGTTGTCCTCATTTAAATAGTAGTCGATTTGAGCGAGACCAAATTCCGCTATGGTCGCCGAGTACAAAGGATACTGAGGAATAGGGATCATCACGCCGGACGGTTTGCCGTCGATTATTTCGTTGAACAGCTTCAGGAATAACTGGAAAGGAAAAATTCGAAATATTAGACAAGGATGCCACGAAGAGAGACAAAATATAGCATTAAAAGCTGGTATCTCATTAGACGATCCAAAATTTTCAAAATTTAAAGTGCCAATTTGAATTTCGTATACCGGGAATTGCGTAAAAATCATTATCTAATACACAGATATGTAATGTACAAAGCTCCGTTTATTCGAACCTGTTGGTGAACAAGACAGTTTCGATGACCGAATGGTTCAGACAGAAGCTCATTTGTTAGTTTCAGTATAAATGGGATGCATTCATTAGTTTTGATTTTCCAAGCAGCTGACGTTCAAGAAATTGAAATTGTACACGTCAAACTTTTATTATTAAATGGTTCGGATATTAAGATACAATTAGCTACAAATTCATATATTTGAAAACAAACTTGTTCATATAAATGGATTGGATAAACAGAAGTTCTATTGTATGTACGTATTATTCGCATAAAACAATTTTTCATGCTTATTATTATGTAGACAAAATAGACTCGAGCAATAAGATTTCGAAAGGCCTGTCCCTTTAAGCTGAACATCGTTCATCTTTTCTTTTTTCTTTCTTCAACCTGAAGAGAAAATGGAGAGGAAAGATAAACGATGTAAGAAGTTTAACTGAAAAGAACAGCTGGCCTAAAAATTTTCAATTTTTTCAATGTTCTTTATTAAAAATTATTATCCGTTTTCACGTGTGTCAATCTAGTTTTATACATCAAAACATTGCTGAATAATCAATGATCAGGGTAAAAAAATAAGATAAGAAAAATTCTTCAAGTCCACGCACCGTAATAGCGTGAGTAGCCCCGTTCGTGAGGATGATGTTGCGGTAATCGGAAGGGATACCCCCGTCACGATTCTGAATGTATTGCGCAACGTGCTTGCGTATGCACTCAATGCCGACCGCTTCCACGGCGTACGCGCCCACACTGCCTCCATGGCAGTCACCTAGGATTACCCGGGCGCGATCCTTCGCGTCCTCCGGGTAGCTCGGGTCGTCCAGCAGATTCGGCGAGACCGTCAGGGTGAGCACCTGCCGCAGAAACTTGATGGGCCGTTGGCCCATCGCGTGGGCATCCCCTTTGTCCGCCTCGATCACTTCCTTGAAGGGTTTCTTAACACCCTGCAAAGAGAAAAATGATCTCAGATCCAATCGCGATCCACGTGTTTACACTTTTCTAACATTTTCAAACTTTTTAGTGACTATGTGAAAGCTTCACAAATCGAAGTTTTGTGCAAGCAGAGTTCAGAGTTCTCGAAGTTAAATGGAAAGTGAGATTTTTTTATTTACTCAAATCTTTGAGACTTATTTCTGACCTAAAAACCTAAAATTATTGATTAACAAAGCTTATAGTTTGTATGTCATTCATTTGTATTTAAGTCAGTTTAAACAAAATTTTAAACTCATAAATCAATCTCGTAACTGGACAGTATTTTAAGACTTTATTTAAGATGGACATGAAATAAGATCGGAACTGATAATAAATATCGATTTTAGATTTAAAAGGTTTCTACAGTTTATATTTATTACTGCATCAATCATCAATATAATTGCGCAATTAACTAATTATTAATTTAATAATTAAAATAGTAATAAATATTTTATCAAAAGAATAATCGGTTAACATTACTTAACATGCAGAACAAAATCTTTCAAATCTGCAGGTAAGTTTGTATATCAACTGTAGATGTTGTTGAGTAAGATTCGAAACCAACTTTTAGTTTATCAAACCTATTAGCGTTTAAAAATTACATTGCACTTGTTATACAAAAAGATTTTTAAGAAAAAAGTCTATAAAATAATAAATCTATAATAATAAATAATAAATCTAAATAATATAATAATTTTAACTGAGCAGAAAAGTGCTCTACCATTTTGCGATCTATGCAATAGTGATCGAGACATTATAATTTATAAAGATCATCGAATGTGAACGCTCGACGAGTTACGGCCGCCCACCACGGTCGCGGTCGCCTAGCGCGTGAATTATGTCATTCTTATACACTTCGAGTAGGAAGTTTTACACTGGTATAGATATCGTATCTGTTGATCTTTTTATGAGCGTCAGCATTCATTCAAATTCGAGTGACAATCGCAATCACTCTAGCTGATAAATTAGTGGCGAAACTACTCTGAGATTTAGAGAGTAGAAAAATATTAAATAATTTCATTTGTAAAGTATGGAGAAAATCGAGACTGCCTTTTGCACACACAGAGGAAACAATTTCAACCTACTAATTGGATAAACTTTTGCACCGTAAGATTACGTCATCGGCAAGCAAACTGACTGTTCGCATTCGTGAGAAAGCTAATACTCTATCCTACTTTTAAAACGCATCATTAGTGCGCATAAAAAGAGAAATCTTTTTAAGAATTTAGGCGCTCCGATATCAACAGAATCGGTACCACATCTTATCTTGTGCTTTCTTTTCTGCGGCATTTATCACAGATTTTTTCTAATTTAAACCTAGGAACGCGCTTATCTTATCTTTCATTACGAGGAAAATAAAAGCAGAAATAAACGTATACATCGTTCATCGAGCTCCGCTCGCACTTCACAATTAAAATAAATAAATCATTATTTCCTCCCTCCTCCCTCCTTCTTCTCGTTCTTCACGTCCGTCTACCCCTTCGATACTTTTCGTTTCACCATGACACCCTCGCAGCTATCGAGCCCATCCCTTTCTCACTCTTTCTTTCGTTCGCGCCTGTTCGGTTTACATTCGATGTATGTAACTGTTGTGTGCATCTCGCGTCGCTATAAATATACATATATCATCCCCTTTTTTTGGTGCGTGTACTCACTTAATTCTGCCCTATAGAGTGGCGTACCAAAAACTTTTGAAGTTCTCTCGCTCCGGTTCAAGTTTTAGCCGTTACCTTTCGCAGCTCCTTCTTGATCTCCAGCGCCCTGATGTGCAGCGGCCCGAATATCATAAACTCCATTTTACGCAAGTTCACGCAGACGTTGTCCTTAGTGAGGACCTTTCCGCGCGGACTCGCCGCCGCCGCCGCCGTTACGCTCGGTGCCATGTTTCAACGCGGAATAACCGGCTAGGAGTAGCATCAGCGCGGAGGACACCGTCGCGAATTCACCATCCCTATCCCACGGTCAATCAGCCGCCGCTGCCGTCGTCGTCATCGTCCTTATCGGCCAGCCTTATCGGCAATCACGCGGCGTTCACACGCGCGAGTGACAGTTTTACTTTTTTGTGCTCCTCTTCTTCTTACTTCTCTTCCTCGCCTTCTTCCTGAATCCTTTCATTTTTCACCGAAAACAAACCTTCCTGTCTCTGTCTCTCTCCCATTCTCTGTGTCAAATTTGGATCTGCTGGAGCTACATTTATATCTTAAAATGCGATAACTGCTCTCTCTCTCTCTCTCTCTCTCTCTTTCTCTATGACAGATTAGATTGTTATTGGTAAGGATAATTTTGTGCACAGTCATATTATAAGAGCCTTACCTTGCATCTTTCCAATTATTGTCCGTCATTTATTTAATCATTGCTTCACTTTCGAAGTTTTTCCTGATATCTGGAAGTTTGCGATTATTTGTTCCGATTCCAAAATGTAAAATGTTCATCCAGGTACGTGATTACAAGCCCATTTTTATTCTATTCTCTATCTTTGAGAAATTCGCATTACTTTTGACCAGATCAAGAATTATTTGGAGACTTTTCCTGTTTTGGACTCATATCAGACCGTTTACAGAAGGAACCATTTCACACAGACTGCACTACTCTGAGAGTCATGGATCATATCCGACAAGCTGCTGATAAGACAAAGGTCACTATTGCGATGTTCTTTGACTTTATTACATGGTCTTCGATATTCCATCTGTCATCACATATTGATCAACAAATTCAATGACATGGGTTTTTCATCGTCTGTACTCTGCTGGATTTGTGCGTATCTATAGTGTATATAGATTTCAGAACGTGCATGATTCGATCACGAGTGAGTTATCCGATAAGTGACAGTAAGACTGCAGGCAAAAACGTTACATCTTGATTAGAGTCCAAAGAGTTTTACTTCTCATCAGTTACTTACAAACGAAGTTATTATAATCGTCTAGTAATTGCTAAAAAAATATATATAAAGTTTCTACCAGGGATTATTTAAAATTAAAATATCTTACTTATTTTATTATTTTTTTAAATATTTTACTTATAAATTTCAAAGAAACTGAAAAAACCGGGTTGATAATAAAAATAGAATGTTATACACACATTTATGGTAGAACAACGTGTATAATTTTCAAAATATAATACGCAACAAGTTATGTATAAAAAAAGAAAATGACGAAAATATGTCAAGGAGTCTTTATCAATATTCACAATTATAATTTCTTCTTCTTTTTTTGTAATAGGCTCACGGCCTGTTTTTACTCTCATATGCCTATGGTACACATGATGTGATGTATAGGCATGTGGGATCTAAGTAGTGCATTTTGCAACGACGAATGGGATCGCACTGCGCAAGTGTGCTCTCTGGCAAGTTGCTGCAAGTATGCTGCTAGTGTGCTGCATTACTGTTAGATCTGTTTTACAAAATTATTCAAGGCTTTCAAGTAGATAATTCAATAATTGTTTGTCCAAATTTCTACGTTTATAATTATTATCTGATTAAATTTACATATCTCATTTAATAAATATAAATATGAATATAATAAACATAATTTAAAAAATTTTTTTTTTCTTTTAACAGGCTTTAATGAAAAGGATTCGCTGTTGTTTGGTAAATTTAGTGAGGGTTGTGGCTATAATAGTAACGACGGTAAAGAACTCGCGCCGATATTTACACAGTTTATATATACATAGATGCGACGTACCAATTACTACATATTACTACATGTCCATATAAATTTTAATATAAATATAAATTCAATAAATAATATTCCCCCCTGTTAACGTTACGCGATCATGTACATAATTGTTAATACGGCACATTCATCGGAAAATACGGCGAAAGAAAGACAAATGTTAAGGTACTGCGAAACAGTGAAGAAACGTAGCATATATATCAAGCAATATCGTATTATTTAAATTTCATATATTTAACTTTTCTATTCCGAATCGATCGTTACTATCAAAACATTCTTTTCGACTATTATTAAAGAAGCATCACAGTCGTCATCGTTCTCAGGCTTGATATCGGGATCCTTTAAAGGCGGTGTCACATTTTCAGGAGCTACGAAATTGTAGTAACTTTTTAGTAATTATATATACATATCCAACTGCATACAGTTTAACGCAAATAAATTCGCGAGATAAGCCAATAAACGTAGCAGGATCTTGGTGCTTATTAAAATTTCACGTAATTTAATACTGTGATATTGCTATTCTGGTTCAATTAAGAACTGCGTCGAGACCGAAAGTAATGGCATGCAGTTTGTGGAAAAATGTATATAAAAATCACATGAAATTTTAGTGAGCACCTGCAAGATCCCGCTATAATCGTTATAGACGTTATCGAGTAAATTTAATTTTTTAAAAGAATTTTATTGACGAAATTCCAATAGAAATATAATAGAATCTATTGACGAAATATAACAACAGAATATAACGGCAAATTGATAGAGTAGGAATAGATTAATATTTGCCATTTTATAATTTTTTTTAATGATATATTTAACCCTTAAAGCACCGTGTGACTTTTCTTGACGTACGTAAGTGCTCGCGTGGGAATTAATTTGACTCGTTATTTAACGTATTTATTCTTTATGCATACGAAACTTTATTTTTATTTATAAGTAATTATAAACTGCGACATTTTTTCAACGTAAAATAATAATTTTCAAGCATTTAGAAATTAAAAGAAACTCATATTTTTTAATAATATTTTATCACGTAATATGTTGGTTAGTTCAATAAAATTCAATAATCTGCAATTTATGTGGTAAAAACAGACTAAAAATGATCGAATAAATTTTAATTACTATTGTATACTTAAAGTATAGATACACAAAATATATGAGTGTAACTTCAACAATGTGATTGTTTAAAGCTAGTAATATTTCTTAAATTAATTAATTTTATAAGGTTTCATAGCATGAACTAAAAGCCACAATGCAGCTTTCGAAAAAAATTAATTTTCATCTTTAATTTGCCATTTCTTGACCATTGTATGATTTCTTTTACTGTTGCATTTAACAATGCAACAAAAATGTTTTGGCTTCAGAAGAATATATTTAGTATTTACATTAACTAGATTACTTAATAGAAATTTTATAAGCTATTTAATAAAAATAACTTTTACAATACGAATAAAATATTTAATAATATTTTGAATGTCTCTAAATTGAAAAATTATCTTACAGATTAAATATTTTCAAATTAAATCACAGAAAGTTATGTGGCAAACTGCTATAGTTCTATATAATATTTTACTTACGACAAACTGTAGATGTAGATGGAGACCCATTTTCATTATTTTTTCTTTCTTCCAATGTATTACGTATTATATCCTGGAAGTTGTGGACGTTTTTATCCCACAAACGTTTATAAAAATATGCATCTTTATTGTTTTGTTTCTTTTTCAGTTTTTTTGCAATCTATAAATAAAATATTGAAAAAAATTAAATTTATAAGATATTTTAACTTTTAATAATATTTAAAAATGAAACAATATCAGATTCCTGTGTATTTAAGAAAAGTTACAGACAGAATCAGTCTTTCCTAAATACGCATATGTGCATTTAATCCTCCTTTGATTTTACGTTTATTTAAAAATAATATTTGAGTTGGACAATAAAAGGTATGAATAAAATTTTCTTACCGTATGGCATATGGATCCTTCGGCTTTTCTAGTAAAATTAATTTCACTAATATCTGATATCGTCTCACAAATGATTTTTGCTAGAACGTCGATTTTGTGTTGTGAAATGTTTCTAAACCTTTTATTCTTCTTAGGTGGCATTGTCGATGTAGTCGATTGGCAATGAGAAACTACTGTCTTCTACACTGTTTCTGCAAGAGACCGATCTCGAGAAACAACAGTTGAAGGTTAAGAAATAAATAAACGAATCCTCGCGGAGATCGTGCGACCAAATTTTCAAGTTTTCTTCCGTTAACGAGCATTGCCTATGCTACTGCTTTCGAAAGTATCAAATTTGTGAATTAAAGTATAAATAAAATTATAAGATTAACACAAGGAATCATTAATTAATTTTAATTAACAGCAGAGGATTTTATCTATTCACAAATTATTTTTATAAGGTGAAAAATCTGAGAAATCTTTATCATTTGCAAGTGTTCAATTAGACATAAAAACAGCCATTCAAAATTTTTCAATTTATATGTAAAGGTACGCGATAATACTTTTGACTGAACGTAGCAATTACGAATCTCGGACAAACCATTCTTTTTTCTCTCAGTGATCTTAGAAACTGTCGTTGCGCCTGTAACTTTCGATGCAACATATAAAAAGAACAAGTACCAATAATTATAAATCACATATATGTTGTAAACGCTGCGTCTGTGAAGTTAGCACATTTTATTAATTTTTAAAAAACAATATTAGTTTCAGTAGCACTTTCAATAGTTCTATCGTTCCTGATAAACATTAAAAAATGTTCAACATTTTTAATACCAAAAAATAAAAAATAATATGCTATATGCTAACTTCACGTTCCAGCGAGGAACATCTCCCTCTAATCTACTATATGTCATCAAATATTATTAAATCTATTAAGTGTTCTCGTGTTATTTCTTAATTAATTTTATAATTATATAATTTTATCATTATATATCATTACATAATTTTATAATTATGTAACGTTTCAAAACAAAATTGCAAAAATTATTCATTTTTACAGTTCTGATAACCATTGCAGAATCTTATACCCATGGCAGAACAATATTCGACGAAAAGGTGTCTTTTTGGCAATTGTCGATATTTCCGGTAATACTTCTGGCTTGTTTCAATCGAATTCTACGCTAATAAAATCGCGCAGCAAGATTTTCTGCAGGTCTCGCTGAAGGACTTTTAAGAAATTGGATGGGAAAGAATAGAAAATCGCACAAGAAGAAAAAATACGTTTCGACTGCAACAATATTCAAACAATATATTCTCTTTTCTCTTATATAATATTAACTATTATATAATATCGATCATTAATGTTGGTATAACTACCAAAATTATGTGGTATGACTACCAAATATTTACAGATATTCTTCAGCAGTAATTTACATTTACATTTACATACAACAATTTATAGTTTTGTCACGATTTCTACAAAACTCAATAACAATGTCGTATGCGATGATCATCTCATACAACAATTTAGAGTTTCATGTCGATATCTACACAAATCAATAACATGGTATGTAATAGCTGTCTCTCAATATAGTGAGTTGTTCATTGTAATAAAAATATTTCACGCTCGTGACGCGTCCGAACCGAAAATTGGCCCTCACGCGGATATGCACAGCCCCCAGGTCATTTCTCATTGATTCCTACATCTATTCTTTGTAATCTCAATTTTCTTAACCGGAAATATATTATTATTTAACTGTATTCTTTAAGGAACTTGATGTGGAATTGCTTCAGCGCTTCAAGCATCGTTTTGATTTTCTCCTTTTGCGGCAATATCGTGGTCCGGAAGTGGTTCGTGCCGGGTATCTGGCCGAAGCCCGAGCCCGGAATCACGCAGATTCCGGTGCTCTCCAGCAGTTTGAACGCGTAGAAGACGTCCGGTTCCTGGCCCTTCGCGCGCGCCGCCTCCACCGCCTTCGGCGGCAACTTGAAGCGCGGAAACACGTACATCGCGCCCATCGCTGGATTCGCCTGCAACGAAAGAAAAAAAAAACATCGTAGAAATATCGTTCGCAGTTTCCCCGTCGGCTATCCCGCGAAAGAAAAGCCAGTCACCTTGTATCCCGGAATACTATTGAGCGTGTCGACCACGAGCTGCGATCTCTCTGCCAAAGAGCGCAGAGTTTCCTTCTTCTCCTTCTGAAACTGCTCGTACGACGGCTCGTTCGGTCGTGGCGGGTTCACCACGACGTCCATCACGACCTGGCCGAGCACGCTGGGGCACAGCATCGCGGAGATCGACTTCAACAGCACCTTCATCACCTCCGGATCCATGTTGATGATCTCGGCGTAGCCACCACGAATCCCACATTCGCCCATGTACCCTACAAACGAAATGTTTCCGAAAATTCCCGAGAAATCTATTTGTGACTCTAACTTGATAATTCAATATCCTTCCAGATCTAATTGATGTTCTACGTTTTCAATAAATCAACAAATTCGCGACATTTGAGATTTTCAACGTCTCTTGGAAAAATTGTCTCAAAAGTCTAACGTTTTTAAATTGCTTTTTGCGACTCCTAAACGAATTATATCCTGTACTTTCTCGCGCACCTTTCGAAATGGACATAAACGAGGCGAGCTCCATCTTCGAATACGGCTCGCCCATCTCCGTCATGACCTTCTTAAAGGAATGGAACGCGCTGTCTTTATCGTACACGTTGTCCTGATAGACCTCGTCGGCCAGCAGGAACAGGTGATGCTTGTGTGCGAAGCGGATTACATCCTCGATATTCTTGCGAGTCAATACCTGACCGGTCGGATTACCGGGGTTGATCGCCACCAACACGCGAGGGTTGCACGTCGCTTTGGCCTTTTCCAGCGCGCGTTCCAGCTCGCTGATCTCCAGCGACCACTTGTTGTCCTCATCCAGATAGTATCCGATCTGGGTGAGACCGAACTCCGCCAGGGTCGCCGAGTACAGAGGATACTGCGGAATAGGGATCATCACGCCGGACGGTTTGCCGTCGATTATTTCGTTGAACAGCTTCAGGAATGACTGGAAAGGAAAAATTCGAAATATTAGACAAGTATGCGACGAAGAGAAACAAAATGTAGCATTAAGAGCTGATATCCCTTCGGACGGTCCAAAATTTCACAGTTTAAAGTGCCAATTTGAATTTCGTATATTTGGTATTACGTAAAAATCATTATGTAATACATCGATATGTAATGTACAATGCTCCGTTTATCTGAGCACGTTAGGGAACAAAAAAGTTCCGATAACCGAATGGTTCGAACAGAGGCTCATTTATTAGTTTTAGTAATAGGATACACTTATTAGTTCCGATTTTCCGAGCAGTAGACGTTCAGAAAATTGAAATTGTGCATGTCGAATTCCTTATATTATTTAAATAGTACAGATAATAAGAAATAATCAACTACGAATTCGTATATTTGAATCAAAACTTATTGTTCGTATAAACGAAGTGCGGATAAACGAAGCTCTACTATATGTGTTATTCGGATAAAATAAATTTTCGTGCTTATTATTATGTAACAAAATAGACTCGAGCAATAAGATTACACAAGGCTTGTTCTTTTCAACTTAACTTCTTGCACTAGTCATCTTTTCTCTTTTTTTCTCCAAAGGTGGACAGAAAAAGAGAAAGAATGAATAATGCAGGAAGTATGGTCGGCTTGAAAAGAAGAGGCCTAAAGATTTTCAATTTTTCTCAATATTCTTTACTTAATATTATTTTCCTCTTTCACGTGCGTCAATCTATTCTCGCATGACAGAATGTTTGCGACCGACAAGGTCGCCTCGCAAATGATCAGAGTAAACATAACGCGCAGATAAGGCAAATACTTTAAGTCCATGCGCACCTTGATACCGTCCGAAGCGCCGTTCGAGAGGATGATGTTGTGATAATCGCATGGGATACCGCCGTCGCGATCCTGAATGTATTGCGCAATGTCCTTGCGTATGCACTCGATGCCGGCCGACTCCGAGTACGAGCCCACGCTGCCGCCTTTGCAGCCGCAGAGGACCTTCCGGGCGCGATCCTTCACGTCCTCCGGGTAGCTCGGGTCGTCCATCAGATTCGGCGAGACCGTCAGGGTGAGCACCTGCCGTAGGAACGTGATGGGCCGCTGGCCCATCGCATGGGCGTCCCCCACGTTCGCCTTGATCACCTCCTTGAAGGGTTTTTTAGCGCCCTGCGAAGAGAAAAATGATCTCAAATCAAATCGCAATTCACACATTTAAACTTTTCAAACTTTCATTTCCAAAACTTTTCAGTAACTATACCTGTATATAAACTACACAAATCGAAGTTCCGCTGAAACGAAGTTTACTTGAAGAGTTAAACGGAAAAAGTGAGATTTTATTATTTATTCGAATCCTTGAGACGTCTGCGGAAATGCATCTCATTTCCGATCGCTTATAATTCAAGTAGTCGTTTATATTTCAACTGTGTTTCTGAGGAAAATCTTAATATGACATATTTTTAATATATAATATAAATTATATATAATATAGATACAAATTATATATAACATCTTTTATAAATTAAGTAAAATAAATATAATTTTTGCTTATTCAAATATAAATTCAAATACTTGTTTATTTCTCAACTGTTGTTTCTGAGAAAAATTTTAATGTAACATATTTTTAATCTATAGTATAAATTATATAATATAAAATATATATGATATAGATAGATATGAGATAGATTATACATAATATTTTTTATAAATTAAGTATAATAAATATAATTTTCGAACAAATAAAATGTTAAATAATTTTATATATAAAATATAGAAAAATAGAGTAAAATATAGGAAACATTGGAGACTTCCTTTGCCAGAGAAAACAATTAATTGCAATCTGCTAAACTGGCTAAACTTTGCACTACGAGACTACGTCATTGGCGAGCGTTACGCAATTGCGTGTGAAACCGATAGAAACGCGAGAACGTGTGTAACACCGTATCGGTATGTATTACTCAGCGCGTAATTGCATAGATGAATAAAACGCATTTAATTTTTTTGTCCCCTATCGGTCGTTCGCATTAGTGAGAAAGGTTGATGCTTCTGCTTTTAAAACGCATCTTCGGACGCGTGTGAAAAGTGATCTTTTCAGGTCCCGAAATCAACGTAATCGGAACTACGTCTTTTAAGCAGACGTCATCAAAACGTGTGTTTATTCAGGATACATTCTACATCCCGTAAACAACATAAAACAGTTCTGGAAGACTCATCATTTACGAGGAAACGTTATTCCGGATGATAAAAATATATATATATCTCGCTCCCTCCCTTCAACATTTCTCGATTTCAGATATTCAGATTTTTTTTAATAATCAATCTCTGTACTTTGCTTTCTATGAATGCAGTGTGTATATTTCTGTTAGAAATGACGTAGCAGTTTCACGGATTTGATAACGCGATAAGAGGCTACCATATGCGTCCGGTCGTATCATACGTGTTCGTGTATCGAAATAAAAAAGAAAGTTTCTCGCTCAAGGCAATCGACATTGTTATGTTTTCACGTAGCAGACGACATGAATGCTTAAAAATCGAGTGTGATATTACATGGAATAATGTGCCGCGATCACAATCTGTCAAAATATCTAATATACTTCGTGCACCGATACGCGATATAGGACACTCGCGCGTTTATCTTTGCTTGTTGTTATAACGAGTTTAACATCACTCCTTTTTGTTATCGACATTGTTAGGTAACAACAAGCAGTATTTTAGTCAAAAGTTTGTCGGATAATTTGGATAATTATTTTTACGCTAATATAATTAAGATATTCTACACTCAGAGCGCTCATCTATATTTCATTATTTCCAGAAGAAATAATTGAAATAAATATTTATATAGACTAATAATTTAGATATCCTACAAATTCTATGTTCATATAAATTTTATTATTTGCTTTAGTGATAATTTTATGATAAATATTTACATGCTAGTCGTTTTGATACTCACGATGTTCTTTCTTTTTATTAAGATAAATTAGATGAATACTTGGATGTAAATAATTTACAATTAGATATGCATGTTTTACTCTGTGTTTTTTTTTCATTTACTTATTAATTTTATTTTTATATATTCTATTATACATTTTACTAATTTTTCAAATTATCTTCTTTTAATATATTAATTTATTACACGGTTAATTTTTAGAATAGATAAGTCATTAGCTTCTAAACCCATGTTTTTAACAAAATGCAAATTACGCGAAACATAATTCCATAGCTTTAACACGCGATTTCGTATTTAAAATGTGTGAATTTAAAAATAAGACTTCGAATATAGATTCTCCGCCTTTTAATATCGTTTCTATTAATTCCATTACATTTTTGTTTAACGTTTCATCAAATTAAGTGACTTGTGCAATTTTTCAGCGACATTAATCGCAATTTTTTCTCAAATGAACCTGAGTACGCGCTTATCTTATCTCTCCACTGAGAATAAAGTGCACAATTTTAAAACAAACGTATCCGCCGCTGCGTTCGCACTTCACAGTTATAAAGTCTTAATTATCCATTATTTTCTCTCTTCTCCTCCTTCTCATCTTTCTCGTGTCTCCGCCTTTCCGATGGACTTGGCGTTTCACCATGACAACCACGCGTCTGTCACCGCGAGCCCATCCCTCTTCCATCCCTCTCTCGCCCTTCCTTCCGTTCGCGCCAGTTCGATTTACATTCGATATATATATATATGTAACTGCCCCCGCACTCAGCTGTACATCCCTTCTTTTTTTTTTAACGTGGATAAACTCAACCCTCAGAGAGGAGACTTTATTCCACCCTGGAGTGGCGTACGAGCCACTCGCTCGTCGGCGGAGTTCATCGCTCCGGCTCGGGTCGGGTCTAGTCCTTACCTTTTGCAGCTCCTTCTCGATCTCCAGCGCCCTGATGAGCAACGGCCCGCGCACCGCGTACTCCATCTTGCGCAGGTTCACGAAGACGTTGTCCTCGGTGAGGACCTTGCCGCGCGGACTCGCCGACGCCGCCGCCGCCGCCGCCGCTGCGCTCGATGCCATGCCGCGACACGGAATAACCGGCTGGAGTACCATCGGCGCGGAGGACACCGCCGGCGGATCTACCATCCCTACCCCTCGGCCAATCAGCGCCCCGCCACCGCTGCCGGCACTCTGTCTCGTCGCCGCCGCCGACGACGTCGACGACGCCGTCACCGTCATCGCCCTCGTCGGCCAGCCGCCGGCGATCACGGCGTTCCGCAGACGTGCGTGCGACATGATGTTTAAGTCTAGTCACCCTCCTGTGCTCCTTTTCTTCTTCCTTCCCTTCCTCGTCTCCCTCCCTTTTCCACTAAAGAAAGGGAACCTTGGTACTGCTGTCTCACTCTCTTTCCCTCTCTCTCTCTCTCTCTCTCTCTCTCTCTTTCTCTCTCTCTCCCCCTTAATCACCGATTGATAAGTGTCACTCGCGCGTGCGCTTTTTTCCCTTCCGTCCGCGTTTTTTCCTCTATCTCGCGCCGCGCTTATCGCCGACCGCGAGCGCGGAATTCCTCCGGAGTCGATCTCGCTCCGATGCGACCGATCTTTTTCCTCCGCTCCTCGACTCCGCAGAAATTACGCGTGGCGGGCTTCGCAGGGCGCGCGCGCGCGGAATCGAGGAGGAGAGCGGATGGGAATCACGCACGCACACCACCACGTTGCTCGACGTCCAGACCCAGCGTATGCCGCGGACTGCCGTCCGAGGAGCGGTGGGGAAAAGACGGTGGCGAGGTAAGAGGAGGAGTTCGTGCCGAGCCAACGATCCGCTGACGGCGGAGACGAAGTTCGATCCAAGCGTCCACGCCACCTGGGGACGCGCCGATGACGTCAACGATATCCCGGGGCGACGGAGAGGATGACCCGCGCGAATACGAACGGTCCGGGTGGAGCGACTTGTTTTCCTGTAAAAAAAAAAAAAGAAATAGATTGAAGCTCGATTCGACGTTCGATCGCACTTTCCCGCGTATCTGAGAAGTCCCGCTTTCTAGAATCTATTATTAGAAATTGGATCAACCGCGTTTTTTCCCGGAGAGTCAATGGACAGCAGACAGATCAGAGTATCTACTCAGACAACACAAAATTCAAAATGAAGACACAATATGTCTAAATCCACTTGTTAGTTGTAATTTTCCCACCCACCAATATAACTATAACACGTGTTATATTATAGTTATATTGAGTGAGAAATTACAACAAGTACGTTACATGTAATTTATTGGTGTTTGCTGGGAAAGATGAAAGACACATTTGTGAGAAACGTCTAAAAGACGCGTCTTAAAGATGTTGTAAATGGCGATTTTATACTTTGTGTTATCTGGTTTATGAGTTGGTTTATTCAAAGATGAAACAATCGGCTCTAATTAGCGATAAGCAGGGTTACCTACTCATAAAAACTGACAAGATTATTATGTTAATTATTACGAAGATCGTTTCACGGGGGATTCGCGCGATGGTCAGAGCTGTACATACAATGCAATGCAATATCGGTTTTACGATCCTCCATTATCATGTTTCGTAGATGTGCACATACGTATTTACTTATGCGATGATATTCGAGTTTTATTTCCGCGCTTCCATTGCTGTCATTTGCAACTTGATCGTTCACGCGATCGCAATAATAACGATGCAGTAATACTGCTGCGAAAAAGTGCAATTTCGCAGCAGTATTATTGCAGCGATTTTACTGCATCTTAAGTGCGTACGCTTATTTTAGCAAACATCAGTATAATAACTCGAGAAAACCGCACGCATTTTGCAGTCACACATTTAGACGCATTTATACTCGTTTAGCTGTGGAAGTGGGGAACATTGAATTGTCATGTAAATTTATACAGGCTCGAAGCCGAGCAGCCTGTAATAATAACTCGACGTAGAAATAACTGATTTTGGTACGCTCTGTACCAAGATATTCATATCTGGTGTAGCGTTAAAATAAATGCAAGACAATGTATTCATTGTTCTTATACATTTGAAGTCGTCTTAAGCTTAAGATTCTTAATTCCATTCAATAAAATAATAAAAATAATTTATTGCGTGTATATACGAGGTGACAGTAATATTTTACAGGGCAAGTATGATGGAGGTGTACCCCGCAAAAGATATTAAGCTGAGGTGTCAGTAAGGCTGCTATTTCGATGCCTATCAGAAATTAAAAAGAAAGAAAATAAATAACCTAAGTATAGAAACAAAAAGTCACGATGACGACCAAAATGACTCCAAGGTGATTATTAAAAAGTCGACTTTTCGATTAGTCACATTAGATTCATTTTAACATTATTTTCACTGCACATTATCGTGACTTGTAGTTATGTTTGGAAATGTGATTAATGTGGTAATTTAAAACGGAGTATGAACAAAACAAAATATGGCAAACACGATGAACTAAATGCAAAAGAAAGAAGCGGGAGATGTATTTAATATAAAGACGGAACGCAAATATCATTATTAAAGACATTCGGTTCAGAGTATAAAATTTAAAACAGACAGAATAAAGAAAAATGATTATTCAAATAATGACATATTCTCGAAAAGAGATGATATGAGTATACCTACCTGAGAGTGCCTGATGGAGATGACTTTAAATATAAAATATCGGATTACCGTGCACAGAAGAGAGTAAAATGAGAGAGAAATATACTTTCGGAATTTTTTCGACTGTTCGTCGAATGGAAAGTCCTAATACTGTACTCACTAACGCATAAATACACTACGCACTTTTACGACGGTCATTTCGCGCGGCGAACGCTTTGCGGAAACAGCATCTCGCGATAATTACGGCAAGTCCAAAATTGCCAGAAGGTCGCGCCGCGCCGGCCGGAACGTTTCGCAGAGGCGCGAAAAGTGCGAAACGAGTTTCGCGATGGCACTGGATCGTCTCTCCGAAGATCAGCTTCGTAGCGATGAGAGAGAACGAGCGAGCGATCCGCAAAGTGCGCTTGCGCGCGCGCACATGTTGTTTCTTCTAATTGCCTTGTATTTTCTTTTTGCGAATCGGCAACTCGACGAAATCAATAACTCTCGAAACGAATTCAAAGAGGGTGGCGATGGAAAAATCATGATTTGTGTGATTCACCTCGAACGTAAGGTCGCATTTAAAATTAACTTTGCCATTCGCAAACTTCCTCCCGTACCTTTTCGTACTCCTCGTTAATGCATTGCTCTTTTATCTCGTGGTTTCTTTCATATTCGATTGTCAAATCTAATTTTTTCAAGAGATTAAAAATAAGAGAGAAACACAATGTGACCAAAAAAAATGGAAATAGCGGTTCATAGACAGAGTCTACATATTCTTCTTTTCCTTCATTTTTCTTCTTATCATTCCGTATTGCGTTAATGGTATTGCACATTGATTATCAAAAATATTGCAGTCATCGCAAAGACAAATTACAGTAAGTTAACATTATAACAAAAACATCCAAAATATATACAGAATAGCTACGAAGTATTCGAAAAGATTTTAAAGGGCGTTTCCTCACGCAAATTCAATGACGAAACTTCATGTGACCGTATGTCCGAAATGACTTAGTTTCAAAGATACCCTGCTTATTCTTGAGTCTGTTCCTGATTAAATAAAAAATAATGTATAGATAAGATAATCCTTCTGAAAGATAAGCCTTCATGTCTTTCAAACATGTATGTACAAAGTTTCATTAAAATAACCCAAGTGGTTTTTGATATTTTTTGAAAAACCGATATTTTTCCTTCAACTTTGACATCCTGCATCTTTGAAACTTGTAACAATAGGTTGTTTCAGACATATGTTCCGACTTTGTGCTGCCGAATATATATTATACATATACATGTATATTTTGAAGTTTTTTATTACATGTATGTACATATAACGCGGTTGGATACGTGTGCATGTGTGTGTGAGCTCTATTCACTTACGATGTATTTTTGAAATTTTTTGAAATTTTTATAATGCACATTTCGGATGCAAAAAAAACGAATATAATTTAACAAGGCTGGGAAAAATAAATTTTGCGCTAGTGCAGTGCAATAGAAAATCCGGAATCGTCAGAACTACCGAGAGCGATCGCCGAGAGGTCACGGTCTCTGTACTATGAACATCAAACAGTCGAGCCTTTTAAGTAAAACTCTATGGAGCGACTTAAGTAAAACTATGAACCGATAATCAAACACGGCCCCTTCGCGACTTTATCTCCCGTCTAGATGATACAAGTTGCGAATATTAATCGCGAATAACAAGATACGCGCCGTACGTCAGAAGCTCGTCGACGTGACAAAAATAATCCGCGTGCATGCGTGGCTCTCGTCAGCATTCGCGGACAAACGAATTCAACGTTCGTCGATCGTGAACGCGTGTCGATTGACGATCAATATTGTATCTCGCGTGTTCCGGATCCTTCGGATTTATCCGTCAATCTTTCGAGCGACATGTGACGGGCATCCATGGTCAAATCTTAAATAGAGTTAAAATTTTATAATAAAATAATAATAATTCAACGGCTCAAACGATTAAAAATCAAATCACGTTAAGATCGTAGAAAAATTTAATATTTATGTATTAAAAATTAGCGATTAATTATACTTACTTTGAATATTAAAAACACTATCGTTAATGCTTTTGATACCCAAAATAGATAATTAATCACTAATCAATTTTTAATATTTACAATATAAAAACTATAAGAAATATAAAATTTTTCTAAATGAAATGTTATCATCCAGCTCGTATGCTTCATCTTGTATTTAATTTCTTACGTATTCAAGATTATCCATAGCCTCGGATAGTCTCTCTCAAGATTCCGTCCACATATTGCCGCCAACGAAAATGACCGTATAACATCTCGAGCTATATAAATACCGTTCGTAATCCACGCTCCGCGCGAAATGTTCGTCGCGGAACGTGAAGGGCGGTCGAAGGGTTCATTAACGCCACGTAATATTACCCGACGAGGTGATGACTCACCCTTCCCCTTCGACGAGGAGCTCCTCTCGCTATCGGCTGCCGACGCTCTCACGCACTAACTGCCGCGATCCCGCATTTCCGTTTATCGCTCCTATCATATTTTTAGCGTGTGCATTACGTAAGTTCACGTGGGTGAGCAGGTAGTCGGGACACGCCCCCCTCGCCCGCCCGCGCCCTTGGCCAGAAAACAATGCATTGCGTTTATGCGACACACCTTTTCTGTGAGAGACATACGAGAAGCGATTTGCAATTGCGAATTCGATTCCGATCAATCTTGACCTTCCTTTAACGCACGATATAACGACGGTGTAACTGCGCGGTGGACTTTGACTTGTGAAGAACGCCTCGGATTGATTGCGGAATATTGAATCACTTTTTTTACTTACGAGAAATCTTGATGATACAAAGCTTTATAATTTTTAATACCAAATATCTCAATAAGCGTCACGTAAAAATGCCATTTGCTTGAAGAATAAAAATTTTGTTATTCATATATAGCTAAATGTACGAAATATTTTTCATCTTTATAATTGATTGCAATTAAAAAATTATTATTAATATTGATAATTTATTAATTTATTATTAATAATAAATTTTATTTAATTTTATTAATTTATTATTAATAATAATATATTATCATTATTAATTGCGCTCCAATATATAATATATCGATAAACAAAATTAATTGGCAAGTGACCAAAAGATCAAAAAGAAAAGATGTTAAACTGTTTTCGATCTTCGCGCGGGAAGATAAGATAATCAAAATTGATTAATTATCTTTTATAAATTAATCATAACTATAATAAAATTTTCTTTGCCAACGGTAGATAAACGGGAAGTAAACGATAACGAGTGTTGACAAAACACGAGAGATAGCAACATCTGTCTGATTATTCAAACGCGTGTTTCGCAGAGAAATTTGTTTTTTATGTTATGTTTTTAGACACCAGCTGGACGGAACTAATTTTTAGAACTCCGTATACTACCTTTTGTAAGAATGAAAAAAAGGATGTCTCTAATCGCTATGTTTAGCATACGAGACGAGAACCTTAAAGCGTGAACGACGGACATTACCAGCGTGTCGTAAATGAAACCGAGATTGCCTGTTTGCCTACACTTTCCGCATTTAAAATGAAATATGCAGTATTTTTGGTTTTTCTGCGACAGAAAAAGAGGCGAGAAAAACGCGCGGGTGAAACGAAGGAAATCTAAAGACATGTGCAAAGCGCGGCGACCTTCGTCTTTTCGGAAATTTTTATTATTTTAATGTTTACATTTTTATATTATAAGTTATAATATTGCAGAGATATTTAGTTGACAGGTTTGTAAGATATTCCCTAAATTTTAACGTTTCTCACGTAAATCAAATCTGCATTGCTTTCAAACCGGTTTAATGTATGAACTATTGTGAGCTACCGTTGTATGTTGCGAGGAAATAATTTTTCATTTTGCCTGACGTTACATAATGTAATTACTGATTACTTACTAACAAAGAGGGTTCTAATTCCGACCATGACATGTAATAAATTAACTGATTGTCTTTTTTTATTAATAACTTTTGTAATTATTATAATTATACGTGCAAATTCTGGTCGAATGGTTCTCATTTATTTGATCTTTATATCATTATAGTTTTCATTTAAATCTCAAAGAATCTCTTCTCTAATAATTTTTTATATAAACTTATCTCTTTCTTCACATGTGTTTCTAAAAATTCTCAATTTTTATTTTCACGCAGCGGAACGCTTCCAAGCGATTAGATTGCACCTAAAGCTTTCTGAATTGTACTTATAATATCTCGGAGTTGAATAAAATTAAAAAATATATATATATATAGATTTCTCACTAAAATCAAATCTGCATTGCTTTCAAACCGGCTTAATGTATGAACTATTATGAGCTACCATTAAATTAAAAAATATATATATATACAGATTTCTCGTCGCCATTTTTTCGGTCCTTCAATTCGGGATGTCTTCGCTGGTGACAAGTGCGACTCGCGCGACGCACCCTCAACGGGATTTCCCGTTGCGCGCGACGCAAAAACTTCTCGTTCTCCCGCTAACAGCTTAACCCGCTGCTGATCGCTATTTTTGGCACGGCGTACGTGCTTCTGCCGTGCCAAGTTCGCGCGCGAGTCGCGGAACGTTCCGCTCGTTCTCAGCCGCGACGCGACAAATGCTCGCTTACGAATCGAGAGACAGTTTCGCGGCCGCAAGATTTTATCCGACAACATCTCGTATTCGAGATTCCGCGCCACCTCCGCGCGATTTGCATCCTTTGAAATATAAATATAATTTTTAATTTCGATGAAATATTCTTCCCCCGAGGGAGAAACTATGTAACAACCGAAATGCAAAGTTTTCCATGAAAATCGAAATTTTATTTCGGTGCTTTCGCGAATGAAGCGTGCAAGAAGAGAATATTTTTTTTATTTCATCCAATTGCAATTGTAAAGACATTCCTATATACATATCGATTTGCACCAACCATCGCATCTTTATAGCGACTGCGCTGTCGCACACGCGAGAAAATATCAACATTTGCAGATGACTAAGAATGTTTTCTTTCCGTGCCGTATGTACGGCCGTGGGAAAGTCCCAGATGACAGCTGAAATTGTATGCGTCAAATGCAAACAATTCGCAAGAATTTGGCAGTGAACGTGACAACAGCTGCTGTACGGCGGATGTTGTTGCTAGCAGGTCATTGGTACCCGTTGGTCCCGAAACTCCCAAAGTTGCGCGCAAATCCGCACAAAACCAAAAAAATTCACCCCCCATCGAGCGGAGTGAAATTAGTGGCGGTATCGATAGCGCGCTATTATTTCTTTCGTGCTCTTGAATTACTTCTCTCGATCGTTGAGAGAGATAGAGAGAAATTACCTAAGCAGAAGAAATAATCGTCAAAATGATTATTAAAAGTCACTTTTCGATTAGTCACGATTCATTTTAACGTCATTTTGATATTATCGTGACTTGTTGTTCTGCTTGAAGAGTGTCTAACATGTCTTGGATATTACACTCTTAAGTACTCAACTGAAGAGACAAACAAACGTGTGATATTGAGAGTCACATTATACAGAAATAAAAAAAAAAAGAGAAAATATAAAATATATGTACATAAGAATAACGAACGATGTGATCGTGACGCACGATATAAGAATGTAAAAATTTGTTAAAAGATATTTTTCAGTTTGATAATTACAGAATATAACGTTCATATATGAGAAACTCCATTTTACATAAATAATTTGAAATTATCTATTCAGATCAGATGCGCCACTTTCGGTCCAGGGGAAAAGAACGAAACGTTCGTAAGATAGAGCAGGCTTTGTATTTTCACTGATCAATCTCGTAAAATATAGTCACACACTTTCATCGTATATGTATACCTATATATTATTTTTCAACTATCAGGCGCGCTTCTTTCATTCTCTCTCACACACACACATACACATCTTCTCTTATCTCTCATATCAGAAAAAATACAAAATTTCCGACTGGAAAATGGTGTCAGTACAGATATGCGAACGAAACGTCGTATAGACACAAGGGAGAGAACAGAAGGTGAAGATAAACGAAGTATCACACGTGAACGAGAAACCGAAAAAAAAAAATGCGTTGCCCTTGTCCGTCCCCCGTTTCGCGACTCCTCCGTAAAAGGAATAAGTTAGAAGGACAAATTTCCTTGAAAAACTTCGAAATCTCCCCCCCCCTCCGTATATACTTTCGAATACACTCAAGGCTCCAATCTCGGACGATTCGAATGGACTTTTCTCGCGTATCTGAAACGCTTCGAGAATTCTAAACGGACGCTAAATCTGGAGCGCTGTATACAGGGTGTCCCGCGACAAATGGATTCTGTGACGAGTACAAAAAACTAATTTTTTCTAGCAAAAACGTGGGCGATTTTTTTACCACTTCATAATTTTCATAAATAAGTGATATATGTTTCTCTTAGTAATCGTACCTATTAGAAAGAGAAATGTGTTTTACAGGTGCTACAAAATCTATTCTTTACAGCTGAAAAATAGTGTACATTCGTTGTATGTACTTGAAAATGAAATAGACATATATTTGAAGTTTAGCAAAGCAAGAAAAATTTTTTTCCTTTTTTTCTAGCTTATCTCAGGTCAGTTATGATCTAATTTCAGGACATCCTTTTTTTTCATTTAGGTAGAGAAGGTAATAGATAATCAAAGTTACTTTTTTTTTCAAATTTAGTACAACACTAATCGAAACGCGCGAGGAACAAATAATTTTACGCCTGGATACTTGGGTGTGGACTTGCAAAATCTAAAAAGTTAAAAGAAAAAGAAACTAATTGGATCGATGCGCCTGGGCGGCATCAATCACGCACAAAAATCAATGAACACAGGTAGCATTCTTTTGAATTTCTCCTTGCTTGAACATTTGTATTTTGAGTTTTAGCAAAACAAATTTGAATTTCGATTTTATAATCTATATCTATGACATCCGGAATCTCTTCCTAAAAATAGAAATTTTTCCAGAGCGTTGCGTATAAAAATATTTGACTGGTTCGCGCGCGGAGAATCAGAGTGCAATCTGTGTTTATACAACAATCGCTTACGATGAAAAATTTATATTTCGGCGACTTTCCAAGCGCCTGTTAAAAGAGAATTTTAATTTGCACTAAATTACGCACGCATAAATTTTAATAATGTACATACATACGTCGGCGGAGCACGTCTCGATGACAAGTTTTCGGGAAAGGTGAGAAGAAATGAGGGGACGACTGTTGCACACACGTCGGTGTTCCCAGCGGATAATATGTTCATGACTCCAAAGTTTTGCATATGCGCTTGCCTCGTATATACACATCCGCTGCCACTTTGTATCCGCGGCAGATGTGCGCGCGCGGTACGCAGAAAATTATTAGCGTCAACAACAAACACACTCGCGGACGCGAGATCATCTCGCGGGCAGACATACAATAAATTAGAAATCAATATTAACTTATCGTCATCATTGTCGTCACGTGCGCGCTCCACGCTCATGCTACAACGTCGTTTTATATGTACCTGCCAAACAGATCGATTTTTGCTGCACCATGCCGTGAGAGAACGAAAAATATGAGGAAAAAAAAACTTGAAATTCCGACTAACAAAGTCCGATTCGCACACTTTGTGCACTGTTTTATAAATATAATCTTTTCCTGCAGTTCTACGGACTTGTGGAAAACATTATGTATTTCATTTACGTGTAATCGGTAATTTTCCTGCTGAATGACGCCTGCGGCACGGCATTACAATGTGGCAAATTGGTCTGCTCGGCAGATGAATACATAACGAAACTACGTCTGTCCTTCTGTAGAATGTCCTCGAACGTTACGCGCTCGGACTCGCGATGAGACTTTTTGAAATCTTTTCCGCGCGATATTTCGGAGTCCGGACGCGGACTCCATTTGTCTCACAATCATTTCACGAACTCGCAAATCATAAATAAATTAAAGAACAAAGGTGAGGATTATACATACGTATCGTCGACAGAGAGAAAAATTCGCTCGCTGCGCGCATTCCTACATATATAGATTCTTTCCTGGCGTTGAAAAAATATATAACGGAACACGCGGATGTGCGGCCGCTTAAGAGGTTCGAATCGAAGGCCGTGTCTCCCGGGAAGCCGTCCGAACTTACGGATCGCGGTTATACCGCGCACCCAGCTCGCTTCCGGTCTCGCTCGTGATTATTCTACAAAAGAGGAAAGGCCTCGTCCTAAGGCAATGACGAGTGATTCGCGGGGATTCGAAGGCTTCGTTGCTCGGACGCGATTAGACTTGACTCCTCTGTAAGTTCGGGAACTCGGAATAAAGTAAGAAAAGGTAGTGGAGCGTTCAACGTCCTGATACGAGTCGGTCAAGCCACTTCGCAGTGTCAGTGCGACAATTCGATGTCCTCCGAAGAACTTCTTCGTTTTCCATCACCCGGCGTTCCTTCGCGGAAACTCGTATTTCTATAGTCGATTCTTGTTCCTATACGACCCACGAAATTCTCTCTCTTTCTCTCTCCCTCATTCGCCGACTCTCGTCGAGTCCACACGTCGTGTACACGTTCGACTATATGACACGTTTCTTCAGCGTTCCGTTTTTTTTTCTTTTACTTCGCGCTCTCCGTCGGCGGTGGCGGCAGCGGGATCGCTTGCTCGGACACCGGCTGCTGCTGCTGCTGCTCCTTCTTCTTCGTCTTCTTTGCCTTCTTCTGCAGCTTCGGCGACTCCGTCGAGCCCAGCTGGCCATCGATCACCTCCGTCGCTTCCTTCGCTTGCTGCTTCGACGGCGTCGCGGGTTTATCCTCCGTTCGCGACACGTCACCGTCCTTCTGCCGTTCTCCATCGCTCGGCTTCGATTCCTTGCCCGTTTCGTCCGCGCGTCTCGTCGATTCGTCCGTCAACGCGACGGACTGTTCCGTATTTTCCGAAGTTAGATTTTCCATTTTCGGTTGGCCGGCGGCGATAACGCTTTGATTCGCGGATTCGACAGCCGTTGCCGTTGCACTTTCACTTTCCGAGGATTCCACTTTCGTCTACAAAAAAAAGGAAACAACATGCCAAAATAATAAAGATAACTCGTGATAAATATTACCATTGTAAAAATAAAATTGTTCTAAACAAAAAAAAAAGATAAATAAAAAGGGTAGTTTGGAAGATAAAACAAATCAGAATAAAATTTCCTATACAGTTTCTGTAAAAGTGTCCCACGCGTTTTAACGGCACTGTCTTAACACTCGCGGTCTCTCACCTTCGTCGGTGACGATGGCGCCGGCGGAAGCGGTATCGGTTCGTTACTGTGCTTCTCTTGCTTCGCGTCTGTCTCCATCGGCTGGGGTACGTGCGAGATCTCTTGTCCCTGTTGATCCTTCTCAGCGCACTCCTGAATCTCCTTATGCGCGGCGGGTTGTTGCTCCTGCTGGCTGGCGATCGGTGTCTTCGTCTCCAGCAGACCGATGGTGTCCTGTATGCTCTTGATGGCGTTCCTACGCGCCTGCCGCACGTTCTCCCGACCTTCCGTCTCTATGTCGTCCAGCTTGATTAATTCGCGCGTCAGCATCTCGTCCAGATAGACGTACTCCTTGTCTTGCCGGGAGCCGCCGACGTAACGTCGCACCTGCTCGGCCAGATCGTCCACTTCCTTCTGCACCTGGGCGACTTTCTCCAGGGGATCCTTTGGCACCGGGGGCTTTGGTTTCGGCGTTTCTTGCTGTTGCTGCTGCTGTTCCTGAGGTTGTTGAGACTGTTGCTCCTGGTATTGCTCCTGATAAGACTGAGGTTGCTGACGCTGTTGATATTGCTGCTGATACTGGGGCTGATGAGACTGTTGCTCATGAGGTTGATATTGGGACTGCGGCTGATAATGGTATTGGGGTTGCTGTTGTTGCTGCCGTCGCATCGGTTGCTCAAACCCTGCCGGCTTGTAGAACTCCTGGAAATGCGACGGTGGCCACTGCTGCCGACTGAAGCGCTCGTTGAAGTGCGAGGGTCTGTGGAAGTGATGCGCCGGCGGCGACGATCTGTCGAAGTGGTGGGCCGGCGGCGACGGCTGTCGCTGATGGTGATGCTGGAAGGTGGACGACGGCGCGTCGTCTGTCGCGACCTTCGGTATCACCGGCGTGTCGCGACCCTCCACGAAGATGGGGATGTGTCGGACGTTGCTGGCCGGTTTACCAGGCGACTGGGCGCGTTGCTGTTGCTGATTGTGCTGCGGCGTGATATCCACTCGGGACACGAATCTCTGACCTTGGCCAGGTTGTGGCTGATCTTGTTGCATCTGCTCCTGTTGCTGCTGCTGCTGCCAGCTCTCCGGCGGTGCCGACATCGAGCGCTGGCCGCGCTCACCCTTCTCCGGACTCGTCTCCATGTCGCGGCGTCGCTGCTGCTGGCCTATGTCCATCGTGTTACGTAGACCGTACTGCGGTATCGCTGACGATGACGTCAGGTCGTGCTCGCCACCGCCGCCGCTGTGCGAGCTGACGGCACTGGCGCCACTCGCGGCACTGCTACCACTCGCCTGGCTACGCGCGTCCTCGTCCTGATGCTGCTGACCTTGTTGCTGCTGCTGTTGCTGCTGCTGCTGATCGTCGTTGTTGCTGTCACCGGAACCGCGGCGCCGACGGCGGCGGTCGCGCAGTAGGGAGCCGCTGAACGGCCAAGGCGGACCGCGCAAGTGCTCAGCGAACTCGGGGTGGCGCGCCGCAAGGTCGTCCAGGTGCGCGCGGATACCGTTGCCGCGCGGACGTTCGAAAACGTCGGCGTCGTCGTCGAACGGGAACCCCTACGGAGGCAGACAAAAATTTGATAAGACCGACGTTCAATTACTGATACAGTGACGACTAGACGATTGGCGTGATCACATTGTGACCTAGACAGTCTGACAGGTGTTTGACATGTGCGAGATAAAAACGTAAGGTTAAAAGATGAAAAACAGTTTACGCAATATTGAATTAATCGATCAAAATATGGGTCTCTTCCACCAACAATCGTGACGAATATCTGAATACAAGCAGTGTTCAAGAAAATGTTTAATCTGGAAATAGGAAACATAAAAGAAAGAGAGAGAAAGAGTGAAAGAGAGACACGTTCATTGACCCTTCATATACTCTAGCGAATTCGCTTGTCCTACACGCTGGTGCATTATTATATTTATTATATACAGAAAGTTATTTTTTAATAAGAACAAAATATAATTGTTATCGATAAAATACTCAATCTTAATATTATCACATTTTTAACAAAATGTATGTTGAATATATTTTATTTCTAATATTATGATTTCTTTTGTATTTAGTTCTTTTAATTTTGCCTAGCAATCTTTATGTATATACGTGAACAGAATCAATGCATGTTCGCCGAAATCGTTATTAGGAAATCGGTTGCCGGTGCACGCGAAGGCCGCTCTGCATGAAGTTATCTGAACGCGATCCATTAGCGTGCACCTTCAATGCGAAGCAGTGTGGGTACCAATTCGGTGTATTTTTTACTTACGCCGGGTTCATATTCCCTAAAGAATTAAGGGTGATCTCGATCAAATTTCGATTAATTTAATCGGCTTGGTTAACTTAGCGAGCAGTATTATTTCGTTAATGTGGACAGACTAATTAAAAAAAATAAAATATACTTAAGTTCACTTATACGTAAACATTTTGAGAAATCAGAGAAATAAAATAACTAAAAATCTTTTAGAGCCGAGGCAGATTAATCTGTAAGTATATTTATATAAGTATTGTTGCAATTATATAGAAATACATATGTACAGTTGGCGCAAACGTTTTGATTCTCATCAGCACGAATTTATAAGTTTCAGTTGGCGATTTATGTCAATATATCTATATCAGGTAAATTGCCAGAATTAAAGTCTGAATATTAGATCAATATAGTGATCGAATAGATAGTCCAAATATAAATTATTTCAATATTACTTCAATATTAATATAATTTCAATATATGTATAAAACTCATCAACGAGAAAGATTGGTAGTCACTTCTCACCTCATTCACTTTTATGTTTGATCTGTTCGACCACTGTGACCTATAATCGGATTTTAATTTTGACAATATCGGGGAAGTGAATTAGAGCTTGCCAATAGTGGTATTAATATATTGATATAAGCCGCCATTTGAAATTTATAAATTCGCACTGACGAAGACCTAAACCGATCGAAGTATTTACTCCAACTGTATGTACATACGTTGCATATTTCTAATTGTAACAATACACACTTGCGCACCAATCCGTGTCGGCTCTAACATGCTTTTAATTACTTACAACGATTAACTTCTTGTTGTTTAATGCTTGAAAAGAAAGATTTAATTAGGGACGACAAATTATATAATAACTGGAAATTTTTCAATAAGCAATTCTGCTAGTTGAATTAATTACTAATCGAGTTAATTGGAGTTTGCTCGAAGTCACCCTAACGGCGACAGTCATTCGCGCGTTCAGTCGTATATCGACTATACGATCCGGCGAACGCGAGCAAGGGCGCTGAAGGGGAAATTCGCGTAATCGGGCACGAGGTGACGAATCCTCCTTCTCCTCCCTCTCCTCCTCCCCCTCCTCCTTCTCTTCCTGCGGCGAATCGAGGTCGCGTCGTCGTTCCACTTAGCGCCGACCGACGGGCGCACGTTTGTAAGAAAACCATACACGGGACGCATACGGGAGAGGAAGAAAGAGAAAATGAGAGAAAAATGGCGGTGGAAGGGACGGAGTGAGAGCGAGAGCGAGAACCGGGAGAGCCACTTATACACACGCACCTACGCCCGATAATCGGATTTTCCTATTTTCGGCCCGGCTGGCCCTGGCACCAGCAGCACGCCACCGCCGCGTTAACTTTTCGCCTGTCAACCGCGAAAATGACCCGCAACGCGATAACATCGCGATCAGATACGCATTCTCTCTCTTTTTGTTTTAATGATAAATTTATAGTGACAAACATGGATTTTTGGCGCACTAAATGTGCGATGATTGATGTCCAATTCTACTAACGTAAATCATTTACTTTCTATATGTTCTTCTACATGTTCCGAAGAATTAGAAAAAAGATAAATTAATTTACACTGGTAGAAATGGACCTTAATTCTGCGTCGCTTGCTTATAATCGAACGTCGTCTGGCGTCTTCCAGTCGAAATTATTTTAACGCGAGAGGAAAAGGGAAATTCATTTTCTCCCCTTTTCACTTCCTTCCCCCTCCTCATCGCGCTCTGTCAAAGGTTTCTTTTATTTCCACCGGGTGATATCATACGGGGAAACGGTCTCGCTCGGTCTCGTTTCTTTTCGGTTCCTTCGGCGCTCCGTCTTCGTTGGAGCACGCGCAAATACGCCCACGCGCGCACGCGAGCCATCCGCGTCGCGTTCCAGAACGGCGAACGTCTCCGCCGCCGCGCCGCGGGGAAGAAACGTCATTGGGAGACGCGTAAGAGCTATAGAGCTGCAGAAAAGAGTCCGACCGTAATGAAGTAATCCCCCTCCTCGTCCTTCCCCTCCCATCCCGTACGACGTATACATGTAACATCGGCGATCTCGATACCTAATCGCACGCCGCCGCGGTATCGAGCGCGTAGGAAGGTATCTGATAACGTGACCGGCGTGACGTCACGCCGCGCCTTTTGACGTAACATTACTCGCCGTGTCGTTTCGTTAAGCCCGTATCGGCAGACCAGAGATCGGAGACTGTATGCATCGCAGGAGATATGCGAATTCGAGATTATAAGGACCGCGAATTGGAGATTGGAATTCGGCCAATCGGAACGGAGCGGGCTGGGAGTTAAAGTTGGTCGCGAATTTCAATTACTAATTCGCGCGATCCTCGGATCTCCAATGCGCGGTCTGATGCAGGCTTTATCGTTAGTGGTATCGACCAGGATAATAACGACGTCTACCTCCCCTCCTCCCCCCTCCCCTCTCTCTCTCTCTCTCTCTCTCTCTCTCTCTCTCTCTCTCTCTCTCTCTTCCGAGGCGTCTAAATGGGTCTCGTGACATCACGACCGCTGCGTTTGACAGTCACGCAACGCGATCGTTCACGCGATAATTCGATGATACATCGATACGAATGTCGGGCTTCTTTTCGTCGCGTTTGTTTCGCGAACACTCCGTATTGTCGAGATATCAATTAATAAGTTAGCAATTTTCTTGCGACAATAACAATAATGGAGAATTCTCGGAATGCTGCCGAGACCCGAGACCGAGCGAGATCATTTCCCCGTATATCATCCGGTGAAAATAAAAGTCTTTGATAAGAGAGAAGAGGAGGGGAAGGAAGTGGAAAGGGAGAAAAATGAATTTTCCCCCTTTTCCTCGAGACTGCGTCAAAATAATTTCGACTCTCCATTGCGCGACGGCATATCTCGATCTCTCTTTCTCTTCTACATATCTTCTCTCGTCTTTTTTCTCGCGAACGACGCGTTCTGTCGCGACGCGAAAAATACTACGCGCGCGAATGCTATTTCTGATTTCCACGCGATCTCTCGAAACGCGGAATGCGCGGAGCAGCGGCGTGAGGGTGGGCGGAGAGCGAAGAAGGAGAGGAGGAAGGGGAGAGGGGAGGGAGCGAACCATACGAACGTTTCCGAGCGTTGCGGAACGTATGAAAATACATATCTCGGTGTGCGCCGCGCAATTCCATTAACAAGTCTGGATCGTGTCTTTCTTGGAAACGTGGAACCGGACGGAAGAAGAGAACCACCGCCGTGTGCGTCTGTCATGTTCGTCCGTATCGTGCGATCGCGATCGAGACCTTAAGCGGCGGTGAAGTAATCGCGGCAGCGGCAGCAGCAGCAGCAGCAGCACCACCACCACCAGTAGCACCAACGCGTGTATAATTCATGACGCGTAACATTTCGCTCGCGAAAACGCGACGTTGTCGTCGATCTCAGATGTAATTGTTTACAAACGGAGTTAGCTGTCCCCCGATGGAGAGGAAGGAGTCTGAATTTTTAAGTCCTCGAAGAGAGCTCGCGGAGCTCTTTAAATTCGGAGCGAGCGCGGCTGCGCGCGGAGTGAAATCCCACACACACGTCTCTCGCGAGGAAAAAAAAATAGGGAAGAGAAGAAAAAAAGGAGAAAGAAAAGAAACAGAGGTGGAGTTAGCGTCACTTACGGGGAACGAGCAGCGGTCCAGATCGATCTCTCGTCCCAATTTGGATGCTGCGTCCACGATGACAGGCGAGTCCATTTTCTGGACCCGTTCGAGGGCACGCGCGTCCGTTTTTGGATACCTGACACCGCACTCTCTCTCGCTTGCACCCGCGAGAGCGGAGATCGAGCCTCTAGATCTTTTTTTTTCCTTCCTCCTCCTCCTCTCTGTTCTCTCCTCTCTTCCCTTCCCAATTCCTTCTCCGGAATATTATCGTACACCAAATCTTTTTTTAACGACTATGTCTGTCTCTCTCTCTCTCTTTCTCTCGCGAAAGCGCGACTTGAAGACGTCGAGAAAAGGCTGCTGCCGCGAGATTTAATTTTCTCGAAATCTCCACGATACCGCCTCGCGTTCTCTCTCTCTCTCTCTCTCTCTCTCTCTCTCTCTCGCTCGTTCACTCTCACACGCTCTCAATATACATATATTATGTTATATATATATGTATATATCGTTTTCTCTCTCTCACTCGTTCGCTTGCAATAGCTGACACTCACACGTCGTGCTTCTCTCTTTCTCTCTCTCTCGGCTTTTTCCTCTCGTCTCCTCCTCTGCCACCGCCGCGATTACATAAGCGACACGGCCACGCTGTAATACACACTCGGGTTACGTTCTCTCTTTCTCACTCGTCTCGACTGTACTTTTTCCAAGGCCGAGTTTCTCACCGGGTCGTGCAAAAGTAGAAGACTTGAAGAAACGTGAGCACGTGCTTCTCACGGCGATCGCGCGCGGATGTGATTCACTACGGAGCGCGATTGACAACGAGACTGACAGCGCGCGGGCTGCGGGCGACAACTTAAATACGCGTAACGCGATTACGTGTGGGCCGCGCGCGGCGACCACGTGACCCCTCGCCGCGGCGCGCGCAGGCGAAGCGAGAGGAATCGAGAGCTCGAGCTGGAACGCGCTAGAAGCTTCTCTCCGCGCCCAACTTCTCGACGCTTTTCGAACGAGCGAGAAAACGCGGAAGCGCGTCTATTAACGTTACGTCACGCCTGATTATCTCTCAGTCTCGTGCTCCGTGCTCGATTTGTTTTCAAAACATTGGGGAAAGGAAATCGTTCCTGATCTCTACCTTTCTCGTGCAAATTATTGAGACGAAAGGAGAGGCACTTTAAATCTAAAAATAGAAACAAAAGAGGAAGGAAATGCGAGACGGCGACGAAGACGCTTCACAGTCGCGCTTTCGCGCGACTTTGCTCCTCTTCTCGTCGAAGCGTGTCGAAGTCCGTGTCGGATTCGAGATTGCAAGTTGCAAATTTAGAGATTAGAATTCGGCCGATCAGAACGAGACGGATCGAAATTAAAATTGTCTGAGAGGCCGAAACTCTAATGATCTTCAGTGCGTAATTTGATAGAGCCCGTGTGAGATTACATACTCGACACATTGGAGATTACAATTCGACCAGTCAGATAATTCTAATTTTAATCCGTCTCGTTCTAATTGGCTGAAATCTAATCTCCCATTCGCATTCCTCAATCTCCAATGTGTATAGTATGTATATATACACACACGGGCCTTTGAGACACATGTGTATCTTGGTCTATAGGTACAGAAAGTGCTAGAGAATTAACTCGCGGAGGTGGACGGCTATAGATAAGGACGAGCGATCAGGCGCGCGCTTCGGTCGACGCGAGAGAGAAGAGGAGAGACATATGACCTATATATTTTTAGGCATGAGCTGCACGAGCGAAAGGGCCCGCACTTGGGTTGCATACGTCTGACCGATCGTGAAAAGCCGTAAAACGGCATTCGAAGGGGGTAGCTCGTGCGTATACAGCTCCGTATGTATGCGTTCGTTCTCTCTCTCTCGAGTGCATTCCAGAAGGAAACAGACGACGATTCGATTAGGAAAGGAAACAGACGAAAAGAAAATAGCGATGAGTGAATCGCTCAGCTATGCCGACGGGATAATAACGCGAGTTCGGCGAAAATTACCGTGCAGGCCGAGGCGTACCCGACGCGGACCGCGCTCGATCGCCACGTAACTCTAAATGGGGTGGGAGGGGGGGGGGCTTTTGTATGTACACGCATGCATATGCGCGAGAAGATTGTCCCGCGCGAGTGTGAGAATGACATAACCGAGGGACGTAATAACGCAGCGATAAATGGCGTTTTGTTACGAGCGCGCGCGGGTCGCGCTCTCGTCTCGATCGCTCGTGGGATCATCGATAATGACGATCGATGATCTACGGTGATCGATAGCGATGTCAGGAGCGCAGGAGACGCGAGGAGGTCGGCGCCGCGCCGCGTCCGACGCGAGCCGGCGAAAGGCTCATTCATATCGGCGGTAGAGGGAAGAGGTGGAGGAGGAAGGGAAGGAGAAGGCAGAGGGGGAGGGGAGGGGCAAAAAAAGAGGAGGAGGGGAGGGGAAAAAAAGAGAGGGGACGCGCGCACGGCGGCGCGGCGCGCAGCGTGAAATTAACTTAATCCATTAATGAGCGAATCAAACGGGCACCGATGAGGATCATTTCGAAGTTCCCGTAATCCCGCTTTCCAAAGAAGAATTATTTGCGACGGATGAGTCTCTTATATCTCTTCTCGTTCTATAGACGCTGCAGATCCACGTGAAAAGTGTCTCATCCGTGTAAAAATAACACGCTATAATACTACATAAAAATATGAATTTACACATTTAAATGTGTTATTTTTACGCGGACGAGGCCATGGGCGTACTCAGAATTTCGGTCGGCGCGGCGCGGGGGGGGGGGGGATGCAAAATTTTATTTTCGCACACAAAACTTATTGAAATACTTATATTAAGTCCTCGAGGACCTTCAACGAATTTTGTGAATACTTTATCTTTCGGCTTCTTCCTTTTCGCCAAAAACATAATTTTCATAATTTAATTGTTCTCTCCTTGCCAAAATTTTGGGAGAGGGGAGCGCTTGTCTCTCTTCCTGGTTTCCTCTTGCATGTGCAAAAAATATCTCATAGATGAGGTACTTTTTACGCACTTGGATTTGCAATGCAGAAATGACGCGCACTAAACAGATGCGTGCAGGCGTTGCGGTTTTGAAATTTTACGAATTTCGCTCTGCGTACAATCGTACATCGATCATTTAACACTTTTCCCCTAGGGCGGAATCGTGAAAAGTAGTGGCAAACTTTACAATTGAATTTAATGGAGAAATTTTTCACTTTTCACGTTTCCGCCCTAGGAATAAAAGTTACATGATTGATATATATTACTGATAAAGATTCGAAGAAGTCCACCGGGCGAACGACAATCGCGCACTTTTTGCGTTATGCAATTCGCGTTGTGCAACACGCGGCGAAGTTTAATACGTTAAATGTATAAATAACGCTAACCGTGTGTACAATATCATTGCCAACATATTACGAGGTGTGCGTTGAATTCACGATCGCGACGCACTTCGTCGCAAGTCGCGAGATTATGAGGATCACATATGTACATACCTACACACCTGTTCCGAAAAATCAATTTTCTCGAAAGAGGGAAAAACGAGAGATAAAGCCATACGTATAAAAAATAAACGTTCCTATTTACTTGTTCGACTTGCTGCCTTATGAAGATAAAAAATAAATCGTAATAAAAAAATATTCCTAAACTTTCTAATTTTACAAATTGGGTAATGGGCAAATGAGCCAAGACGCTAATAAATAATAATAAATTTCTCATAAAATAAAAATTAATATTCCTTCCTAATTTGTATAGTTTTTTTTTATCAGAGAAGTGATGACTTCTTCTGCATATATCCATTAATATTATATTTGGCACAGTTTTAACTGCTTCCGAATTATTAGAATAAGCCTAGCGGAGATACTCTCGGTAGTTTGCTTTCCGAGAGGTAATCGATTAAAAATCTGATATTATTCTGGGTGAATTTTTTATGCCGCGATCACCATATAAAAAAAATTAATATTAATATTGATAAATATTCCTGATCTCTTTTTTATTATTCTCCTACACTTTCTCGCTCTGAACCATCGATAACGAATTGCGCTATATACAGGATGAGTTTGTATTTGAAATATCTTTTTCACGCATTAGGCCAATGTCTATACAGCCTATGTCGAAACTAAGGTGACATACTACTAGGCTTGGTTTCCTGAGTCTTTCAACAGATAAGACAGTTTCAGGTCGGGGACCTCCTTCATTTCTGGAGAAGGACGAGTCTCGATTGATTTGAAGCTGATTTCTCCGAGGAAGACACGGTCGACTATGTCAAGCTGCAGTTTTCTCCGAGAAGACATCTGAACTAAGTATCAGTGTCTTCGGACAAGAATTGTTTTCCTAGATTTATTATTGTTATTATTATCTTAAATATCTCTACTGCTTTTAAAGGTATACGCGAGAGCTCGACAGTACGAAATTTTCAAGGACCCTTCGTGCATCCCACTCGTCCCAAAGAATTTTCATCTACTTATTTCGAAGAAAAGAGGTACTTCAAGCACGAACGTTAAGTGACGCGCCATTGTAAGAGTTTCGCTTTCCTTGTGAGTCAAGATAAAGGATAGCTTAAAGGGAAGCCCTGCACGGAAAGAGTCATCCGTGGAGCACGCACACGCGTACATCAGCGGCGCGCGGGCAATTCGCTTTACGTAATGAGACATACGCTTTTCTCTTGTCTTCTATCGGCCCGCCGCTATACATAAACCGAATCACCTGTTCCGCATTGTCAACGCGCCAATTAGCATACCTCGCGCGATCGCACAACGCGTGCGTTATCGTTTCCCGGAAGTCCCGGAACATTATCGATCGACAGCATTCCGTCAGGGTCTCTCGGTCGAGTGTGGGCGGGCTCCTTGCGAATTTCTTCTTTCGCGACCGAGTTTCGCGAGCGAGAGTCGCGCCTCTCGATTTCAATTTCAATTTTCAATCCAAATTCCTTTCAGGGATGGTTCGACATAGGAATATTGTAAACGGACGCGGGAATTTTTACGGACGCCGGACGTCCAGAATTCGAACGACGGCCGGGGACTTGCGGAGCTCCCCGTCAAAGACATCTCTCGTCGTTAAGGGACTCCCGGTCGGGCTATATAGGACACACGCATACATACGCGCAAAACGCGCAGAGGAGGGTCGGAAATGCGCTGCTTCCCGAGTAAAGCCGCGAGATCGATATTATAGGGGTGGCCTTACCCCTCGATATGTGTGCCGTCGAAAAACTCGTTTCGGGAGGGTCCAGGCTAAGCGCGCGCGACGACGCTACACTCTCGGGCTTCTCCGACCTATTCACGGCGAAACGACGATAAGCGATAAAGGCGCCCTTTCGGCTCGCAGGATATTGAAGCTAAAGGGTGTCCGGAAAGTGTCGTCCACGACCAATATATACGTATAATAACGCTCGTTCTCCGATCGCGGGGAGGGTTGCTCGGGCGTTCCGTAACGTCGGGTCGGAAAATTTAATCTCTCCTCGATTCCTACACTTAATATAGAAGAGTCTCTTTCCCTCTCGATAAGATCGATAACAACCGCGTGACCTGTCTAGAAATGACGACGATCGAAGATAAAGGACGCTTTCGGTCGACTGGAAGAATTCAAAAGCCGAAGAATGCACGGAAGGTCTCATGCGTGTAATATAAACGAGCGTTGTTTATCCCCCCTCCCCCTTCCCCTCTCTCGTGGCGATATTCTTGGCGTGATATCAAATACTGGAGAAATTCGCTCGTCTTTTCCCTCGCGTCGTTTCCGCCGGCAATAACAAACTCCGAACAATACAAAGATAGCTTCTCTCACGAGCAATCTGATCGGGTAATCTTTTTAGAAATGACGACTGGCGATGGAAATGTTCGAGTGGCGAGAGAGATATCGCGGCTCGTCCGTCACCGCGTGATCGACACGATCTTAATCTTCGATCGACGCGTATCAATATTTGCTTGCAGACGTTTACCCGGGGAAAAGAGCTCCGATCGAACTGAGAGACATCGTTCGTTTTTTTTTCTCCGCTTTACGAAATCTGAAAATACATCGCGACGACCGAGAATAAACCGGCAAATCGGAGAAAAAGTGCGCACGTGGATCGACGCACGTTAATACGGCGGAATCCTCGCGGTAATTCCGTGCGACCGAAGACGATCGTCGCGAGAAGGAGAATTGGGACGCGGGGCGCTATAAATATATATAAAGAAATTCGGCGCAGCATTTCGTCGCGACGCGCGCCCGCCGATTTGTTCGTCGCGAATTTAAATTTCGCGCGTGAGGAAGACGCGCGGGGCCGACACGCGAACGACGTGTCTATTAATATTTCAGCATCCACATCTTCGTCGATATACGCTTACGAAGTTTGTGTACATCGACGAAGTTTGTACATCTCACTTTACGAGGAGAAAGTCCTAATATCTTGCTTCCCACGATTCCCGTTTTTCTTTTCCTATACATATATATACACATATCCCATCGTTTTGCGAACCGTGAAGACGTGAATAATGTTGCGCGCCGGGGTATCCCGGTGGGAAGAGGAGATGTTAAACGACGCAAGAATTCTCTCGGTTCTCCCTTCGCTATTAAGCACTTCGACGTGATCGACTGTTCGCGCCGGCGAGGACGAGAGAGGGCGGCGGGGGAGGAGAATAAAAAGGTCGGGCGAGGAGGTTGCATGACGCCGGCGTGGCCGCGGCATTCCGCGGCACATACCGCGCCGGATCCGCGCGATTGCAGTGAATTCCAAGCGGGCAAGCCGCAGCCGGAGGCTGCGATAGGCGTGCGTGCGCGCGGAGAAGGGGTGCGTCGCGTTATACGAGCGGCGACGAAGCGCGCGAGCTGTGAACGATACATACGCTCGATACTCCGCTCCATGTGTGCTGCTGCAGGAGTACTCACCCTCGGGAAGTGCGTGAAGGGCCGGTTGAAGGAGTCACCCCTGGTGGGCCTGCTGCCGTAATCGAAGAACCGGTCGCCGCCGCCGCCGCCGCCGCCGCCGCCGTCGTTGTTGTTGTCCTCGTTGAAACGCTGCTTCATCTCCCGCAGCAGCTCGTCGTCGGACATGCCGCGCAGGCGGTCCGCGAATCTCGGCGAGTCGCGAAAGTTAAACGACATCGTCGACGCGGGGGCTCGATCGGGGGCTGGCTGAGAGAGATCCGTCCAGGGCGACGCGACGCGACGCGACGTACGACGTCACGCACCCGTTCTCGTCGATCACGCGCGCGACGATACGTACCGCGGGTGGTTCGCGATTACACGAGACTGCTGCAGTTTCCTTCGTACAGTTTTTCCTCTCTCTCTCTCTCTCTCGTGCTCTTTCGCGTCGCGAAACTCTTCTAACACCGTCTATATCGCGATCACACTACCGCGCGAAGGTTCGCGCGTTACTGGCGGAGCGCGCCGCGCCGGCAATGGCATTTGAAAGATGAAAGGGCAAGCTCGCGCGCGCATGCGCGCTCGCGGCGCGAGACTCGGCACGCATGGGCCCCGCGGAGAAGGGCGCGAATTCAAGATGCGCTCGCGTAGACATTCGCGCATGATTTGAGAAATCGTCATATTGCCAGCTTAAGTTTGAAACGAATTCAAAACAGGTGCCCCTCAAAATCGGATCTTTATCTCGAGTCCTGACATCTCACACTGTACGAGATTTTTTTCAGTGGAAAAATGTTATTCATGTGATAGAGAGAATTCAAAATGTGAACAAATCTAAAAATAATCTGATAATGCGATCGTCTCTGAAGAACAATTATATAGAATATATACAAAATATTTATATATAAAATATATAAAATATATAAAATATATATTTTATATATTATTTATTTAGATAATATAAAATGACAAAAGAAATAAAAAGAAACCGTTTGATACTCTTGTTCCGCGTAAGAGACGGTTCGGAACTTCCATCGAAATAGAAAAAAAAAAAGAGGGGAAAGCCTCTCATGCGTCACTTTCCTGTAAACGCAACGTTCGCATGTCCATTCGTTAAGGCGGATGTAAAGTTCCTTCGGCTTTCTGTTTTATTGTTTACATTAACGATATACAAAATGTACAATGCCATTAAGCATGTGCCATTATATGTGCAATATATAAAATATATATACTTAGAATAAAAAAAGAAGAACGTTACATGGCCTCTTGCTTGCTACTCGAAGAAATAAGGAAAATATATTTATATGGAGGGAAAAGGACGGTAGAGTAAGAGAACAGATTGAAACTAGATAAGAAACATAAGAAAAATAGAAAAGAGCGACAAAAGGTATCCGATTCGTAAGATTCCCCCCCCCCCACCCCCACCCTCTAAATTTCAAGGGACTGCTTCATAGAAATTAAAAATAAATCTCCAGTTCTCTCGCACGAGAGAAATTAAGAGCAAATTTCGCGATTTTAACTCGATCTCAGGAACGTACTCAAATATATATGTACATTAACTTGCGCTCGTATATGCAACATTTAACAAATTTTACAATCAACACGTCTCCCAATGTAACGAGGGAACGCATATCATATACTTGCTTAACACACTTATCGACCGGCCGATATTTCGCGCGGACGACAGCCCGAAAATTCAAAGTTTTGGAAATAGACGCGACATTTTACGAGATAAATGACTGCTGACTGAACATAGGGGACAACTGATAATGTCTGTGCACTTAACTTACAGAGAATCTTTTCTCGTGACAAATTCTTCCTTAGAAGCCGTTTACGCCAACGTCTTCACATTCTAATTTTAGACCGGCCTTTAGTGTGTTGTGACGCACAGCGAAGTGACATTACGACGCTACGAGTTCAATAGCAGTCCATCGAGTTGACGTCATTCTGCTGGTACATCGTCAGTATGTCGTCCAGAATCGACTCGAAGCTGCTGGTGTACGTCTTCAGCCAGCGATTCTTCTCCTCGATGTAAGCGTCGATGTCGCAGTTGAAGATCGCGTGGAGGAAATCCTGGCGCGTCACGGACGAGATGTAACGGAGCGTCTTCTTCTCCTCCTTCTCCTCCTCGTCTATCGTCATCTCGGCGTCCATGTTCATCGAGTTCTTGTAGATGGTCGCGAGCAGATTGGCATCGTTCGCGTCGACGATCTCCTCGATAACGTTCGAGGCGTCTCGAGTTTTCTCGACGCAATTTGACGAGGAAATCGCCGGTGGCTCCTTGATATAGACGGTGTCTATCGTCGCGTTGTGCGGCACCGGCGTCGACGGTTCGTCGAGCTTGTACTTGAGCAGGCAGGTTTTCAGCTTGCCGATTATCGCGGCGGACGCTTTGCACACCTCGAAGTCGCTGTCGTCCTTCAGGGTGACCAGAAGTACCTAAAAGTTCAAGAAAGACCATCAATATTTAGTATTTCTAAAATAAGTATTACAAAATAATATTAATAATAATTATAAAATATAAATAAGATATAATTACAAATATTATAGTATATATTAATAATTTATGAATTATATAAAATCATTGATTCTCATTCAACTGCTTCTGAATTAACAAATTTAAGGACATAAAGCTCGTGAGATCTAACATCAGAGTTCTAATTATTTAACAGTTTACTTACACCTAGGCAACTCTGCCTGGCCAGCTCGTCCAGCGCCTTATTGAGCCTCCGCTTGATTTCTCTTTCGTTCAACGCCACGATCTTCCTGTGCTCTTTAGAAAACGTCACGTTCGGGAACGAGTCGTCGAGCATTCCCTGATCCGTCAAGTGCGACTTGACGAAGTGGTCCCAGAAGGACAACGCGTTCGTCTTCACCTCCCAGTGCAGATCGAACACGGCCGCGACGCACATCGCTCGCAGCATCGAATCGATGACCTCTCTCCTGCGATTTGAACGACACTGATTATCGTACAATTTGTATATAAATTATTAATATATAGATTTAAACAAAAAATTGTACGTACGACCACTTCTGATGAACGTACAGCTCCTTGATTAGATTCACAGCCTCTCTCCTGACTATCGCCTCGCTCTCGTTCTTAAGTAGATAAATCGCCGTTTCCTGTAAAAATTCAATTAACTCATGTAATTCATCTCCTTCAACGATATTCGAGGAGGAATGGAAAAGGAACGAGCAAATATACTCACGGTTAAATCTATTTGCGACAGTTGCCGCTCCCACAGCTTGTTGATGCGTATCATAGTCGCGATGAACGTTAACGCCGACGCTCGCACGTAACTCTCGCCGTCCGTCTTGATGATCTCGACCGCCACTTTAGGAAACTGGTTGTTCAACAGGAAGTCCTGGAACGCCGGATATTCTGCGAAAAAAGATTACGCATATCTCGTGTATGTTTTGTGACACGTTAGTTAAGGTACGTTGTTCCTGGCTGTATATTTATCGAGATAGATAACTGCGAAGCTGCTTGATATCAATCTCAATAGTCTGATTCGCTTACTGTCTTCGGAAATAGTCGCGATGGTGTTGAGAACCTCGAAGGCACTGTCTCTCACCTCCCAGTTGGGGTCGTGCAACCTTTTGAAGAGCGTAGGCCCGATCTCGTTCATGTTGCTGTCCGAGTCCACGAGTAGCGCCAAATTGGGCGGCATAAAGTTGTGGATGGCGAGCTTGCACAGTTTCAACGCCTTCACGCAGATCTGTAACAGAGAGATCAAGACTCGGATCACCGTTTTTTGGGGGGGGAGCTGCTTTTTCAAGTCACGATTATTAACGACTGGATTTTTCTCGCACACGACAATTAGTTCATCGCTCTAACTTCAGCAGGCGATCTTTTACCATCGGTAGTATCCCGGGATGATTGAGAATCTCCTGCGCGAGGGACAGCACGCATATCGTTTCCACGCACTCCTGCCACTTGAGCTTGAATTTCTCCGTCATGACGGCCAGGCCGTCGAGCAGCGACGCCAGTAGAACGGGATACTCGACTATGGGATCACCGTCCAATATCGATTTGTACAGCAATTTCCGCGGATGTTCCGAGGGGGAGGTGCTGTTGACGTTCGACTGCGCGCAATTTATCGTTTGCCCGCACATCCACTTGTCCGGCATGTAACTCTTCAAGACGTGGCACAAGGCCTGGAAAGTGATCACAGCCACGTCCTGAAAAAAAAAAACAGCAAACAATCGCAATTACAATCGCAAAAAAAAATGGATAATTTAATATTTAATTTAATAAATCGGCAATAATTAATCTTCGCAATTAATTCAATTTAATAAATCGGGATGTACACTCACTCTATCCATTATATCTGATATTTCGAGTAGCAGATCGATAGAAACTTTGCAAATCTGCTCCATCGGAAGGTCCCCCTTCCGTATGATGTCCCTCATGTTGTAGGCCAATCTTTGTACAGCGGTGCTCGTCACGTCGAAAATTTTGCCAATGAACATGTCGAAGAGGTCGTGAGTCCACTGATTCTTTTTTATACACACGCACAACGGTAGTATCTGTCGACGAATTGAATTAATAGCAACGGTTTGATTTTAATATTACTGTTCAATCAGATACACGTGCGTATCGAATAGGGCTGGTGATTTGCTTCAAAGCTTCGAAGTTTCGAAAAATACTTTTGTGCAAATTTATTCAAAAAATTTACAAATATTGTAAATTAAAAGAATTAATATATATACGAAATTGTTCCTAAAAAATTTGAAAGTTATAACCTAAAATATTACAAATTAATAATTAAACTTGATAAATGTATAAATAAGGAAAGATAAAGATCAATAAAACAATCCAATTAAGAAAATTTAAATTTTAATGTATTTTTCAAAACTTAGAAACTTCAAAGCTTCGAATATTCGAAGTTAGTAAAAAGTAACAGCCCTAATATGGAATGTAAGGAGCTGCGACACCGACTTACCATTATGGCGATGGCCTGATGCTCGAACTTGTGCTGCTCCGGCAGAACGAACTCGTGTAACGCTTCCAACTTTTTATAGTACGTCATAGAGAACTTGTTGTTCTTCACCAGCTCTATGATGTACTTCTTCGACAGCAGCATCATGGAAATGTAACACAGACCGTAGCAGAACTTGTGGTACATGTTGCTGTCGATCACCGTCGTGTCCTCCTTGATTCCCTGCTTCAGCTTCAGGAACAGCGAGAGCAGCAGCAGCTTCTGCACGTGCTGGAGGAATCGGGTGCTGATGCAGGCCTCGAACAGCGCCTTCACCCGCATCTCCAGGTCCACGAGGCTCTCGATCAGCTCGGGTATGCTGTTGTCGAGACTGGCGAACAGCGTGTTCTCCAGAATGTTGGTCAGCAAGTCCAACGTGGAGCAGAGCAGCTTGTTCTGCTCCAGATACGTCTCCTCCAGCGCCTGGTGCATCTGCACGTCGAAAATGTTGCTCATCAGGGGAGCGGCGACCGCCAATATGATCTCCTTGCACGTCTCAGTGTTCTTCTGCTCGTGCAGCAGCAGCGTCCACAAAAACTTCTGGCTCTCCCTGGTGACGTACATCGTTTGATTCCAGTGCGCGTACTTCACGACGTCCTTCCACACGCCTGTTGCAATGGAGAAAACAGTAATTTCGTTTGTGTAAGCTCTTAATATATATAAATTATATATATATAGCAGCCTTTTTGTATAATCAGCCTTTTTGCAAAAAGGCTAGCCTCTTTGCAAAAAGATGCCTTTTTGCATAACGCCTTCGAAAATGGTTTGGGTTAGTTTTCTTAGCGTTATCCAAAAAGGCGTCGTTTTGCAAAAAGGCTATCCTTTTTGCAAAAAGGCTGATTATACAAAAAACCTGCGACATATATATATATATAAATTACCTATATAATATATATATAAATTTTAATATATTCCTAAATCATTTTACGTTCATTTATATACAGTCTTGGCTAAGTATTCGGCACTTTGTTAACCATTCACGTTTTAATTTAAAAATTGGTCTGTGGCATTTGCCATAAAGTATCCATTTTCTTTCCCAAGATTCCTTTAAACATATAATGCTGTAATCAACGGAAAACAATAAAATTCCAGATAGATGAAAAAATAAAGGTGCCCCTAATATTTTTAGTCAAGGCCGTATGTTTGTAACTCCAAAGTATACATGTTCCAAAAAGTGACGCCTTGATTCTTTTCGCTTTTCAACGCTAGAACCAATGTTTAGCATTAGCATCAAGCAGTTTTGCCTTACCAGACTGTATTACCCACTGCCTGCCGCTACGATGGAGAATCAAGTCCGACAGCATCGTGGTGTATGCCATCTTGACGGACGCGGGCAGATCCTCTCTGTGCAGCTGCAGAATTTTGTAGAGTCGATTGTACACGTCCTGGCACTGCCAGCAGTGATAGCGCAGCTCGTGCCGCGATATGATCCCCACCAGCTTCAGCGTGAACGTAATCACGGGCTGGGAGGCCTTCTGTCCGGACTCCCATATCGCCAGAGCCTTCGGTATCCACTTCTGAAAGACCTCGCAGTATTCGTAGTCGACGGTGGAGCCTGGAAAATTCAGAATGCAAAATTCAGATAGCGAAGAAGTCGGGAGGCAAAGAATTCCGAGCCCCAGCAAACGCAAATTATAGCCGCGACGCTGCAGCGTTCCGGCGCTGCATATTGCAGAAGTATTACAATGTCGCTGGAATATTGTGGTTATACTCTGTGTTTGCTGGGCCACGAAAGCATCACAGGCGCATCAAAGCGACAAAGTCCTCCCCTTACATTCTCTCGTGTTCTCCGCAATGTGGGTGAGCAGATGGTCCAGGTAGGTCGTCGAGACGACGTTGTAGTCCGGCAGCAGGAACAGGTCCAGGACCTTCGCCAGGATCTCCTCGCTCCTACCTCTGCACGAGTTCATCGTGACGCGACGTTGTTGGCGATCTCTCGACGGTAGCCGACAATGCACTCCGCTCCGATCGCGGCGAGAAAAATCGGCACGGATGCTGCGCAGCCGAACGGCAACGAATTTTAAGTTACATTCTGCAAAACGACGACTGCTGATAACACCGTTGACAAGATGAAAAATTTGCGGGAGACTGATAAGCCACCATTTTGGGAAAATCGGGAGAAACCTGAGAGATTTTATCGACTCACGACATTCGTCAGCGCGACGGCGAGCGGTCCTCGGCCATTTCCTCAGCAGGCGCAGCCACGGACGGGGGGCATTTTTTGACACATCGTGAAACCGCCTGATCGTCGAAGCACGTGCACAGTGCTGATCCGAGACACGGGTTGGGAATCCAAAAATAGGGTTCGTTTCCGCGCTTAGCCAAGTTGGACGTCGCGTCGATAATGCAGGTTCCTGCAGCCGGATCGTGTTAATTACGTCGCAAACGCGGCGCGGCCTCGAATCGACGGCACGTCAGATTTCCGCGTTTACCGACACGGGCATCTCCGTCGAGCGGCGCGAATTTTACAACCATGCGAGAAGCACTGCTCTTGCAAACAGCGATCATGTGATTACATAATTACATCACACATTGCATAATTATGCGAGGCGTGTGGATCGCGCGAAAGGGCAGGCGAACAGCGTGTAATAGCAAAAACGTGACTGTATTTCATAAAAGCTTGAGTAAAATACATACTATGTAGCTGTGAAGCATATCTGCGTATAATTACAATTATTCGATAAGAATCATCTTTTATATCATAAAATTCTATACCATTATACGACCATTTTATACCGAACGATATATATATATGTATATATATGTATATACACACGTATTTTTTTTTTTTTTATATATAAACACCGTTCGATACAATTACATAATAAACAACGCTTTGACCTGATTCTCATATATCGTTTATGTATAATACACCTGTTATAAACAAGGGTTTCTCTCAGGGCACGTAACGTCAGTCACCTTGCATTACACGAGATCGGAGGAGAAAAGAAACTGCGGCGAAGCCGCAAATCCGCTCCTGCGCGGACGTCGAATATTCGATAAATTTCACAATAGCACAATTAGTAAATCACACAATTAGTGACGAGAGATCGATCTCATATATATATATATACATATATATATATATATATATATATATATATATATATATCCTAAAGATCTCCATTTTCATCGAAGACCCTTGATGACATTAAGGATCTTCGATGAACAAGAGAAAAAGGAAAGAAAAAACGGAGGAGATCCTTCGGTACCGACCTCTCTGACCAAACGTTTCTCTCTCCAAAAGTTTTCAAGAGCCGAGCTTTCGCAATTTTTCGCAGCCTGGAACGAAGGGACTTCATTTCTCCCAGACTTCGAAAGTCAGGCCACGTCGAGGAGATGCACCTCGAAGAGCCTTGAAACAAGAGAGAACATACAGGAGTATCTATAAATTTCCAAGTTTTACAACTAGGGATATCGAGATTTCAGAGAGTCTGAGGCTCCAAGCTACCGAAATTTGAGAAGCGTCCGACTTCACGAACGTCCTAAATCAGAACAATCGACTCCCAAGGTCTTCGGTGTAACGCAACAGATAACGGATCAACGCAATGTATATCGCTGGTACGAAAAAGAAAACGATCAGGAAGCGAACTCTTTGAACTGCAAGATCTGTCTCACGCTCGACACTAGACCAGACCTCGATAGGCCTCCTCCTCCCGGCTCTCGGCGCGTTCAAAATTTCCAAATTCCGCAAAACTGTTCCTAAGCAAAATTATCCTAAGGCTATAAGAGACCTTTCCAAGATCTACGGGATAAAAGTTTCTTGAGGCGCTTCCTACTTATTAGCGATCCAAGATTTCAAAATCCAAAGAGTCTAAGAGCGGAAACGTCCGAGAGCATAGGAAGCTACTGATTTGAAAACACGAAAATTGTTTAGATCCTTTTTTTTTTACATGCATTTCTTAAGTTAATCAGAGCTTAAAAATATTGTGTGAACACTTACACTTTTATGGATTTATTACCATTGATCGTTGAACAAAAATATTTACTTCAAGTATTGTGTGTGTGTGTGTGTGTGTGTGTGTGTGTGTGTGTGTTTGATTTGTATGTGTAGATTGATAGACACTTAGATATACTTAAGCGTTTAGAGCGTAGACTCTTTTTAGCTTCGCAAGTCTGTTTTAGATTCTCAGATCGTTGGACTGTTGAAGCCTTGGAACTTTAGGGCCTTGAATTGTCATGATTCCCTCCCCCCCTCTCTCTCTCTCTCTCACACACGATTCATCAATTTTCGAAGTTTCTCAGATACCGAAGTCTCCGCGATCGCTCCGAGATCTCCCTGATGGAGTCTCATCATTTCAATTGATTGCGCATTCTAACGTCAGACAACATCCCCCCCTTCTTCCCCTCGAAGGAACTAACGAAAAACCTCTCCTCTAGAGTTATGCTTCCGCCTCTACCCCAGTACTGCGTGCGCTAATTGGATTACTCAGGCTCAAAGCTAAAACAAATGCAATACCTGTTAGATCGTGTGTGAACACCGCGCGACCACTACACCCTAATTACTTTCGTTTTTTTTTTTTTTTTACGTTCTTAAACGCACAGTAAGATTACAGATAATATCGCAAATATCGCCGTGTATGGTTGTCCGTCCAGCGTTTCGCGTTTCAAATATTTAATGCTATTGATTACTTGGAACATGGAAGCAACATGTCAATGTTTCATTTTTTTTTCTTTTACCATTTTTTTTTGTTTTCGCTTATGTAGAACACTCAAAATGATATTAATTACGTAGTACGCGATAAGGAGCTCGGTCTGAATGATTACTTCAGGCATCATGCAAGAGGAATCATCGAAGAAACGGGATGTCGAGAAGGACCATCCCGAGCGAACCGAGAGGCGAGACGTTTTCGCGCGCGACTGTGTTGTTTTAATTATATATATATATATATATATATATATATAAATTTAAAACAATGATATATATATATATATATGTATATATATATACCTGCCCATTCAGATCGAAATAATTAAGTCTCTCTTTCTCTCTGTCTCTCTCTTAGCCGTAGCCCGTGTGTTACACATTAGAGCTGAAGTAGCAGTTAACAAACGGAAACATCCGAGAAGAAAAAGCGCCGACGGCGGTGTCTCAAGACCGAAGCGCGGGTCGACTTCCTCGCGTATCTCTTAGCTGGAAACGCACCGTTTAGAGAAGTACCTTGCGCACGACTATATGTAAAAGGGGTTTTTTTTTCTGCGGGAGAGAGCCCTCTCCGCGACTTGGCGACTTATGTTTTCGCGATGTCCATCGGTGATCCCGGATGGGGCGCGGCGACGGGGTTCGCCGTGGGATTCGGGACGATGGCCGGCGGTCCGCCGGGGCTCACGATGGTGGGCGGGATCGCCGGCTTGACGAAACGATCCGAGGTGCGTCTGCTGGATGGTGCCACGATGTGTCCCTGTTTCAACAGACGTTCGCGGGCACAGATAAAAATAAAGCCATCGTTTCATCAGAAGGCATTTTCATCGAGCATCACAATCGTCAAGCTGGATATCAATTGAAAAAAAGTTGTCTCATGATTTAAAAAATCCTTTATAACATACAGACGAGAGAGAGAGATTCCGCGTATAGTAAACATAAGGCCCCACAAATTGACATAAACATTTTTTATCTAACGAAAAAAAACTAGAAATTTTGAGAAATAATAAACATTTTTAATTTTAATTCTTTGTTAAGTCTTTTACCGCCTTTTCCAAGACTAAAGCATCGCCACAAATTCACAGAAACGTTCCATATCTAACGAATGATCAATTAATTTCCAGCAGTGAGCAGCGATTCTCGGCGTAATAACTTACCCCTGAGGGAGGCGACGAGCTCGCGTACGGAGGGGGAGTCGGCTGGCCGCAGGCGTAGCACCGGTTTGCGCTGAAGCCCTCTCTGGACGTGGAACCTAGCACGTTAACACCTGATAATAAAACGCGCATAATCTTCACATAAATCCGCTAAACACGAAACATGCATCCCGGAGAGAAAACATCAATTCTATTTTTATTAAGTTTCAATACACTGGCACGTCTCTATTGAACCATTTCTTCGCACTTTTTCTGTCTGTACGAATCTTGTCGAAACTCACCGGGACTTAGTGGCCTCGAGGAACTAGGCGAAGGATTGTAGGGCACAGGACTGGACACCGTGCGGGTCCTTATGTTCCCCCCTGACATGACGATTTCGTTGTAGTGCCGTTCCTCCTCCATCTCCAAGCTGCGAAAATCATGTCTGTGAGATTAGGAACAATAAATATCTTTCGATTCTAAGATCTCGAGTCTAAGTTCAAATTTATACAGCTTAGCGTATAATAATAATAAAAATAACAGTTTCAAAATATTATACAGCCTTGATCGTAAGTATAAGGCACCCCCACAAATTGACGTAAACGTTTCATGTCTAACGAAAACAAACTGAAAAATAATATATATATTTTTATCACATTTTATTAGTCATTTGATTCTTATTACCGCCTTTTCCAAGAAAATGCAATAAAGTAACATCACGAATTGACATAAACATTCCATATATAACTAAAAATAAACTAAAAACAAATTTTATTGATAAATAAAATATATTTTTATAACAATTTTAATATTTTGTTTGCCTTTTGGTTTTTATCATCTTATTTCAAGAAAATACAATAAAGCATCATCATAAATTGACAGAAACATTCCATTATCTAGCGAAAAATACATTAAAAAACCATTTTATTAAAAAATAATATATATTTTTATAACAATTTTAATGTGTTGTTAGTCTTTTGGTTCTTATTATCACCTCTTTTTCAAGAAAATACAATAAAACATCATTGTAAATTGACATAAATGTACCATATCTAACGAAAAATAAGTTAAAAAATAATTTTACTGAAAAATAATATATATTTTTATAACAGTTTTAATATCTTATTTCTTTTGGCTTTTATTATCGGTTTTTTCAAAAAAAATGCATTAAATTGAGGGTGCTTCACACCACTTATGCCAAAGCTATACAATAAGCAACTAGCACAAAACTTGACACCGACCTGGACTCAGACTCGGAGAGGTGTCTGCACAAGGCCTCGCGACGCTCCACCTCCAGCTGCAGCTTCCTCTGCAGTCTCAGATTCTCCTCGCGTATCTGCTTCTCTTCGTTAACGTACCGCTTCATCTTTTCCGTATCTGGAAACGATCACAATGGGCGGATTTTAGGAGAAACGTGAACTCGACGAAAACCCTTTCGAGTATATATACGGATTCGAGAAACGGGGTATAAGCGTCCTTACGTTCCTGCTGCGAGATCAGCAAGGTGTGCTTCAGTCGGGCGACCTCGCTTCGCAGCGTCTGAATGTGCGTGCTCAGATTGGTGGCGGTGTCGCCGTTGTTGATCTCCCTGGGCGAGGTGGGGTCCGAGACGGGCTGGTCCAGCTTGATCTGCAGCATCCTCTTCTCGGCCTCGAGCTTGTCCATTCGCTTCCACAGCTTGTTCACCAGCGCCTCCTGCTCCTGCTCCAGGGTGTTCTCCAGCTCGACCTTCTCGCGCCGCAGCTGCTCCAGGTTGCTCTGCTTGGCCAGCGTCTCCGCCTCCAGCTTCTCGATCTTCCGCATCAGCTTGTTCACCAGGCACTCCTGCTCCTGCTCCAGCGTCTGCTCGAGCTTGCACTTCTCCTGCCGCAGCTGGTTCAGCTTCCGCGACAGGTCGTTGGTGAGGCACTCCTCCTCCTGCTCGTAGTGGTGCGCCAGGGTCTCCTTCTCCTTCTTCAGGGCCTGGATCTTCTTCAGCAGGGTGTTGCTTATGAATTCCTCCTCCTGCTCGGCCTTCGCTTGCTGCAAACACAAAGAGAATGTCAAACGTGAGAGACGCCTCTCGCTTTCGCTTTCCGCAGATACGGGGAATACAGAGTGGAGAGACAGCCGGTGTCTCTCGATTAACGATTTCAAACAGATCGGACTCGTCTCTCGTGGATTATCCAGGTAGGTAGTACAATCCTACTGGGGTGTTGCGTTAATTAAAAAAATATAGATAAAGTCCGCGTAGGGGACTGAGAAAACAAGACAGAATCGACTCTCACTATGATGACAGACGCCTGGCGCAGGCCGCGGTTCTCCTCCTGCAGCGCCTTCACCCGCAGCTTGTACGTCTCGAGCTCGACCTTGAGCACGCGGTTGTGCTGCTGCAGGGAGTCGATGCGCTTCTGCAGCTGCTCGCGCGTGACCGGCGACGGCGGCATCATGATCGGCCCGCCGTCGATCGAGCTGGAGTCGCTCTCGGACGCGCTATCGCGATCGGCCATGTTTCTCGCACGCGGATAAACGACGACGACAACCAACGGCAACAGCGACGGCGACGGCGACGACGGTCGCGACGACGACGGGAGGTGGGGCGGGTGGGACGAGGGGGGGGGTGGGGAGTAAGGAATGTAACGCCGGTTATCGCCGGCCGCTGCTCATCGCAACCGGGAGACGGAGGCGCCCAGCGTGTGCGTGTCGCCGGCGTGTGTCTGTCCACGCGCGCACGTGTGTCCTCCTCCGATTCCGCGTCCGACCGCCTCCTCTCGCTCGCCGAGCCCTGGAGCAGCGGAGCGGAGCAACCGCGTCGGGGGAGTTAGGCGCGTCGTGGATCAACCGCGGCACGGCCGGACGGACATGTGTTACGCGGAGGAACGGTGCCGCAGAAAACGGTATCAGCTGTTCACGCCGCACTGCTCGCTCCTCGCCGAAGTGTGTGGCCGACTGTTACTGTTTTTCGCGAGCGCGAAAGTGGCGCGGCGCGTTTCCGCGAGCGGGGTGTCGTGTCGTCGCGCGCGCGCGACCGTGATTCGCCGCGCGCGGCCGACCGCGGTGACACCTGGCGGTGGGGGCGGACGTGCGCCGACACATGCGCACGAACCATAAGGGTTAGGTTGACTCTAGGGAATTATGGAATGTAGTCCGCAGCTGGTGACTCGTCGGACGTGGGTCTCGCGTGGGCACGTGGGTCACGTTCCCTCGTGGCTGGAAGGGTTGCGGTGGCCGGTCCGATGGTTGCGAGTCACGGTTTGTTTGACGAGGAAATTTAAACGGCCGCGAAGATGAGCGACGCGGAAGGAGATGAGAATTTATGCGATAGCGATCAGGAAGTTTCCAAAAATCATTCGAAGCTTATCGAGGCTGTGACGCGGCTCGATAAGACGCAAAGGTAAGAAATTAACGACGAGGTTCACAGAGTGCCCTTAGATTTAGAAGATTCCGCCGTTGCTTTTCTTGTATATTCTCACTTGTATCTTCCCCACGTTAGAGTGAAAAAGGCAGAACGAAGCGAGCCCAGTTTAGAGGTGTCCGAGTATCATCTTGTGAAAAGCGGTGTAACAGACGAGGATGCGATATGCGTGCGAGATCTGATCAAGTCGTTGGAGCGAAAAGGTGATCAGAGCAATATCGTTAAGAAGCTTCGATACCTTCAGCAAAAGAACAAAGTACTTCCCAAGCCATTGGAGAAACCAGCAGCTGAAAGGGTAAATTGATCTAATAATTTAAATTAATTTCCTTAATTAAATTTGATTAAAATCAGATGAGAAGGGCTAAACTGAATAAATATTAAATTTGATTACGTTATAAAATAAGAAATAATTTTGAGACTCAAGCAAGGCTTATTTGCTATTATTTATTTTAATTATCTTCATACTTTTTGTCAGACTAAAAATTGATATTTGATACCTCTTTGCTAAGAAATTGATTAATTTTTAATATAAATTTCGATGTTTTTAGATCTAGTTAATCTCTGTAATGATAATTTTTTTGTCTTATGTTAAAAAAGTCTTAAGTAAAAAATGAGTAAGAAATTATGAAGAAATTACAAATTAATAAATATCAATTCTTTTTCATAATTACCTATTTTTTGTCTAATTTATTTTTGCCTATTTATTTCTATGGTTGTAAATTCTGGTAACAGAATTCACCTGCGTGTCATGTCTTGTATAAATAAAGCAAAAGGAATAAGAAACTTAAGAGACTGAATCTCTTGCAGATAAAAAGGACAGTTGGTTATGACAAGGTTAAGGACGAGTTGCAAAAATGGGACAGTGTAGTAACTAGGAACAGAACGGCAGAACAGTTGTCCTTCCCGTTGAAACGCGTAGATCCGGTGGTGGATTCTCACAATTCGAAGATACCTGCGTTTCTACGGGGGTTCAGTACGAAATCTGATTTGATGAAGAAGTTCGAGGAAGTGGATCCGACGTTGCTCCACCCTCCCGACAAGGAAGAGGAGAAGGGCAATAAGTACAAAATGACACTGGAGGAGATAACCTTGAGACGGAAGGAGGCTGCCAGGCTCAGAGCGCAACAGGTATGGAAAAATTGTGGTGTGATTATTAAACAATTATACAAGATAACTGAATGAAAGAACTGAACACTAAAGTGACTAAAGAAAATAAGAAACAGACTTAATGAAAAGTTACTTATAACTTCTTTGCGCTTTCAGTCATATCAAGAGGCGAAGGCGCATCGTCTGCGTAAGATAAAGAGCAAGAAGTTCCATCGCATTCTGCGGAAGGACAAGATCAAGCAGCAGCTAAAGGATTTCGAGAAGTTGAAGGATAGTAATCCAGAGGAGGCGCTGGCGAAGTTGGAGCAGTTGGACAAGACTCGTGCTGAAGAGAGGATGTCGTTGAGGCATAAGAACACAGGCCAGTGGGCCAGAAATAAGCAGATCAAAGCCAAATATAATAAGGAAGTGAGTGTTACTTTGATTATTTAAAAAATTTTTTCCATTTTCAATTAGAAATTATTCCAATGAAAAATATACATCCTAAATATCTTTCGGAGATAAATAAATATTACAAACATCGGGATATTGAAAATATTTGAATGATTAAGGACAAAAAATATATGCCGAATTCTTTTTTGTTGTTAGACACGACAGGTACTTGCTGAACAGTTGGCCATTAGTAAGGAATTGACGCAAAAAGTTAAGAGAATTGACAGCGATGAAGAAGAGGATGAGGAGGACGAAGGAAATATGGAGGATGTGGAAGATAAGGAATATAAAAAAGCTAGTGAGGAAAGAAACGAGTTAAGCAATAAGAGCAGCAACGTAAAAACTGAGCCTGAAATTGATGAATTCCTCAAGCTTTGTCGGAGTTATTACGACAAGAAACAACAGACGAACGGAAAGCAAATAGAAAAAAACGGAACTTTGGATGAGATTATTCCGGAAGAAGAAATAGAGACATCGTGTGATCGCGATGACAAGAGTGGTACTTCACAAGCGGATACGAAAACTAAACTCGGCAGTGTTGAGAAAAATAGTACTTTGCGGGCAAATACAAGTGATACGAAAAGTAAATTACGCGACAATCAGAAAAGCAGTGCTTCGCAAAAAAATACAGGGAACACGAAAAGTAAATTATGTGACAACGAGGAAGGCGATGCTTCACGGGCAAATGCAAATGATGCAAAGAGCGAATCCTGCAGCAAGAAGAAAAGCAATATTTCATTAACAAATACAGATGAGATGAAAGATAAAATTCCTAAAGGAAAAAAGAATAAAGGAAAAACGAAGAATAAAGAAAGTCCCGTCGACGTTTGCGAGAAATCGAAACAACATTCTGATTGCAAGATTAATAAAAAGTCTGCATCACAAGATATAAAAAAAACGTCTAATTCCAAGGGCCCGAAGAAGGAAAATACAAAACGTAAACTGAATCAGCAGGTGCAGAAAGTGAAGAAGAAATTCAAGGCAAATAAGACGGAAAAGGCTGAAGAGGTAGAGGAGGAGACTGAAGATTATTCGCCAAGTCTCGAATTCGAAAATCCCAAACGGAAACCAATTCTGGATTCTCCGTTGGACGAAACGACTTCCGGCGAGAACGCACGTAAGGATAGCGATCTGACGAGATTGAAGGCGATAGCGAATTCGGTGCAGGAACCAGCCGGCACCGGCCACGAGGTGGAGATAGATCCGAAGAAGTACGTGAACATAAAACCCAAACATTTGAAGACGCAGCTGCCGGATGTGGCCACGTACGGGGATGAGGATAGCGAACAGGAGGAGGAGACGCACAGAATAATGAGCGAGGCGTTCGCGGACGACGACGTTGTCGAGGAATTCAGGAAGGAGAAGGAAGAGGAGGTATGTAATAAAAAGTAGTGCAAAACGAGGACTATAAGCGCAAATGCGTAATAATGGTTTTTATTCGCATTACTTGATTAAATAATTAATTCGTTGAACGTTTCGTTGAACTCCATTTTGAGTTATCTTCAGCAATAATCACGAAATAATTAACCGTTCCCAGAACCAGAAGTGAGCATCTTTCCACTTATCAAATCTACTTTATACTTAACAATCTTTAAAACTTAAAGTTAATCCAATTGACCAAGTGATGTGAACAAATGGAGCCAATTTGCTCCATTTGTCACGCCTCCACTCTCAGTTCTCGTTTTACACTTTACTTTTTATTAACAATTCGAGATTCTAAGTGAAATTTTTCTTACATAATATTAGTACTTTTTTTTCTTACATAATAAAAACTTTAAATGAAAATTGTATTTCTCTTGTATTTGTATAGAAATGCTCATAAAGTGCCGCATTGCATTCTGAAAACATCAATTTTGTTAAATTTGAGGCAGATTATTAATGAATATTGAATTGCATTGCATTTTCTCTATAAAAACTGTCATAATAATCTAATGCAAAATTATTCTAGATGGAAAAGTCGCAGCCGCAGAATATTGATCTGAGCCTACCCGGATGGGGAAGCTGGGGCGGATCGAACATCAAGAAGAGTAAGGTGGCTCGTAAGAAGAGCCGATTTATATTGACCGTTCCCAAGGAAAAGCCGCGTAAGCCCGAAAACCAGGGGAAAGTCATAGTGTTCGAGCACGAGAACGAGAAGTTGAAGAAGCATCTCGTCAGGGAGCTACCCTATCCGTTTACCAGGGTTAAGGACTTCGAAGCGACCATCAGAGCTCCCATCAGCAGGACCTTCGTCCCAATGAACGCCCATGTGCGACTCATTCAGCCGGCAGTGAAGACCAAGCTCGGACAAGTGATCGAGCCGATGGATGAGAGTGAGTTGGTGAAGAAGGAGTCAATGATGAAGATACCGCTAAAACGTAATAATGCAAAAAATGATAATAAAAGGAAAAATGATAAGAAGAATGATAAGAAAAATGCGGTAAAGAAAACTATTGCAAAAAGAAATAACAAAAAGAGACGTAATCAGAATGTACAGAATAAAAATACAAAATAAAAGAAATTCTAATTTACTAAGTCTTAGTATATAAAATTATTTTGAAATTATACTGATTAATGGACTAGTTATTAATTTATTATTTAACATTTATTTTATAATTCTAATATGCAATCGTATATACAATTGTTTGGAAATTATTTATTATAATGGACTAGTTTATTATTTAACGTTTACTTTATAATTCTAATATGCAATTATAGTATATACAATTATTTGGAAATTATTTATTAATGGATTAGTTATTAATTTATTATTTAATATTTATTTATAGCTGTAGTTATGCCGAAAAAATAATAGCAAAATATTTTTGTTATAAAAGAAATACATTTAATTGCGTTTATCGAGTGAAGGCACCGACGTGACCGCGATCACATATCGTTTCGCGGCGCGTTTCACGATGCGGCGCGCGCGCGTCGGCGACCGGCGGATGGGGATTAGTTCCGTCCTGCGCCGTTCGCGGCGCCACGCTGCAGAAGCTCGCGAGCCGTGCAGCGTGCGGGAGCACGCGGCGCAGCGCGGCGGTTGGCTGGCGGTGGCGGCGATGACGACGACGGCGGCGGCGGCGACGGCGGTGGCGGCGGCGGCGGCGCAGCATGCCTGGCAGCACCGGCGACCATCCGTCCGTCAATCAGTCAATCGGTGTGCCTCTGGCGTGGTCAGTGTGTCAGTCAGTCTACGAGCGCGCGTCACCGGGAGTAGTGGTGCTTCGGGGCCGACTCTCTCGACGCTCCCCGTGTGTTATTCACCGCACATTTCAAGCCGATCGACGGCGAGGATCAGCGATCGCGAGCCGCGACAGAGAGATAGCAGAGGGAGGCGGGAGAGATACGTGAATCACACAATTGCGTGCCGCTTTTCGCAAATTTCGGGCCGAGGAACCGAGCCGCGAGGCGAGAAAGAGAGAGAGAGAAAGAGAGGGAGAGAAGGAGAGAGAGAGAGAAGAGACAGAGACGACGACGACGACGACGGCGACGAGGATGGCGGACACCAAGGACGACTGCGCCGACAACGTGCAGTTCTTCGAAGGCGTTGAGAAGCTCCTCGAGATCTGGTTCACCAGCTCCAAGGGCCTCAAGCAGCATCAGGGTGATCTGCGGCAGATACCACGGTAAGTACGCCGCCCGCCGGCGTCTCGCTACTCGCCTCCGACACGACCTCCTCCTCCTCCGCCTCCTCCACCACCGCCACCACCACCACCTCCTCCTCCTCCACCACCTTCTCCTCCTCCCCGCGGGAACGATGACAGTCGACGCCGGCCAGGCCAGGACGGACGGTGACGAGCCGCGCCGGCGTCGACCGTTGGGTGCTCGTAGGCTGGTGCAGGACTGATCGTTCACGTCGGCTCCCGGTCGATTTTCTTAACTCACGAGCGTGTCGCACGTATTTTTCCCTCGGACGGGTTTCCCCCGAAAACGAGCGCCGAATTGTGGCACCGCGAGACTCGCCGTCGCGCCGCACCACCTACGAGGCCAGGTGTGCGCCGCGATTGACTCGCGCTTCGCGAGGAGGTTGCGCCTCGTGACACGGTGCGACGGTCACGGGGAAAGTTAGATCTCGCGAGAGGAGAGTTTAATTAGTTAATACTCTTCTGAGGATACCTCTCGTCCGCGGTGGTTTATTGTAATTACAAAGAACGTAGGAAAGCAAGAATGTTCACGAAAAGTAACTCGGCGAAAAGAAACGGAAGAAAAAAAATGAGAGGAACTCTCTCTTTCTCTCTCTGCAAATGATCTGTCAAAAGACATCGAGATGTCTCTCTTAATACTTGAAAACGTCACTTCTTGGAGTGAAGTCATCCCTTCCCAAAAATCAGCTCGAGTTTGCCGTTAAGTCCGGGATAGTTTCGGGGCGCCTATTTCGAAGCACGTTCGCGAGCATGCGGAGACACCCCGCGTGAGGAAAACAATACCGCTTCTGTTGATATCAGACTATGTATCGGCATCGATGAGTCCTCTCCCCTCGATCCTTTGAATTTGTCAACATCTCAACGTCATCCGGTCTCGACGATCCCGGGGATCTTTGACGTTTGGTATCCTGTATCATGTAACTTTTTCCTCATAGGACGGAAACGTGAGAGAACGGGAAATTTTTGCCGTTGAAGATAATGGAAAAAAGTTGAGGCGAAAAAGATTTTCTCACGTTTCCACCCTCCGGGGAGGAAAGAAGTACGCGATTGCTGTTAGACGGGGTTTACATAGAGACGTAGACGTAGACGTAAGAAACTGGGAAGATATGAATGGATAAGGAAAGATAAGAATGGCGAGTTATCTCTATCGTGATTGGCTGGACGTAGAAAAATATCAAAATTTTAATATTCTACGTCCTACGTCTACGTCTCTATTGTCTATTTCTACCAAGATAGATTAACGTATCTTTTTCTACTTTTAAGAATTAGAACAAGATGAAAAGTAAATAAAACCGTGATTAAAGTTAATCTACCTTGGTAGAAATTAACATATGTAAATCGCGCTTTACTCCGCGCGCGTGAGAAAAATTCGGACGGTCGAAACGTTTGAAGCGCTCAAGGTAATTAGCGATAAAAGATAAGAGCATTGTCGCTTTGTGCTCAAGCTGTATTCACACACGCGCGCGCGCGCGCGCGGCGCGGCGCGATCACGTTAGACAATTACGTAACCCGCGCGCAATCCGCCGCGATTTGTTGTGTGTAGGATATAGCCGTTGTGTTTACGCGCGCAACGTGTCAGGGTGTCGTTGAACCGGCTCCGAGATGCGCCTACCGGGGGTAAGGCCGGCCGACGGCCGACTACTTGTTTTATTTTTGCATATCGCGCGGCGACAATAAATTTAGAAGCCTACCCACTGTGCGCGCCGGCCGATGAGGAAGCGCGCGGCGCGGTGCGACGCGCCGCGCGAGAATGCCGATCCGCGAGAGGGGATCCCGTTGATACACATGTATAGTGAAATTCGTGAATCCCCTCGTCGAGTCTCTCGCGTGGAAAGTTCTCTGAATGGCAGGTCTCTCGAACACAAACGACATAATAAAAAAGAAAAAAAAATTACGTTATCGCATTCGTTGCGGGAGATAAGTCATTTTCTCGTTACAGAGATTAGGGGTCAGTTTTATCCAGCTTCGATTAACTTATAACTGGCCGATTATTCCATTAGAATTGACCAGTCGCATTTGTCGTTAACTGACTGAAATTGATTGCGGCTGACACTTACAAATCGGTCAGTTCAGTCGAATCGAAGATGGTGAAATTGGCCTTAGGATAATCAAACATCAAACTGCTTTTTTGCTGTAATGAATGATAACATAAAAGATAATGTCTTTCGCGTAAATATATATGATTGAAGAATCGCTCTCTTATAAATCTTTCGATTTCAATGATTTCTTTCTAAATTATTAAGACACCATTATGATATTAAATAATTAGCGAAAGAGTTTGAGTTTGATAAACTTCGGAGATCGATTTCACCATAGATTATTTTTTTTTTTTTTTTTTAAGAAAGTAATGATAGTTTGGCGATAAATACGAGAAATTTATCAAGCCTAGTCGAATAGTGAATAATACAGTAAAAAAATTTATCGAGTTATATAGTTTGAAAAGACGTCTGTTAAATTTTTGAGTACGATAAGAATGGAAGAGAAGAAGTGTTTAAACGAATTTTTGTAACTTGCATTTTACTGACGGCGTGCAAAAATTAGCATTCTGGTAACACGTGACAGTTTTTGAACGATTTCCTTGAAATTTTTAAAGACACGTGACACGTGACGTGCGACACGGTGATTCGTACCAATTTTGAATCAATTCAGACAATCGATCTACCGCTGTCGCCTAACCGATAAATCCCTGTTCTTTTTACAGACAAAAGTGGGAATCGTTGTTGAAGATAGTCCGTTGCGAGATCATCAGCTTTTGCCGTAATGATCAAGTGGACGCCTACGTCCTGAGGTAAGTCGGTTTCGTTTGAACATGAAATTGATGAAAGTCGCACTCAGGTAGGCCGACCCGACCCCTCCACCCCCCCCCC
>NW_012027334.1:217781-228623 GCF_000956235.1 Wasmannia auropunctata
CCCGCGGGGAAAAAGAGCGCGCCTTTTAGGATTTCACAGAGGAAATTTGTCAAAATGATCAATGTCAGACCTTCCGATCATTGATCCTTTTGTAGTATTTTGTCAGTCGTAAATTATTCTCTTATCATGAAATCGAAATGACTCCATTTAAAAGAGACACCAGATGAAAAGGCTGCATTCTTCTTACAATCAATCTCGAGTAGATCTTATTCCCAGATGGATCTTATCGGATTTCCGTCTAATTTTACGTCTAATTCGACCGGTTGCAGTGTGGAATTACCGATTAGGAAGTTCGCTCGACGAACGTTGTTCTCGGAAACACACATTTGTATACGCGAAAGACACGCGATATGTACGAGAGTGCACAGTTACAGCAACGCGTAGTTTTAAGACTTATTGTTAGATTCAATGCACACAGGCTAGATTTTATTCATCTACAAATTATACGGTCCACTTCTCGAAGTCGGTTTCTTCTGCTTCGTTGGCGACGTTCTCGCAGAAGTCGACGTGATGTACGGTCGAAACTCCGCGGAGCTCGACAAAACTCGGATTATATCACTTGGAAACAATAGCCGTCCGTGTTACTCCGTCTAAATATTTTCCAACATCCTCTCCTCGCTGCTTTCAGCTGAGAATCTCTTTTTGGGGCGGACAAGAAAAATATTGAAACGCAAAATAGTTCCCGAATGATTGAAATAATTTTTTTTTTTCTGCAAGGGCTAAGCTGCAGGAGAGAGAATAGACGACGAAATGTTATATTTTTCGGGAAATCACAAGTGGATTTTAGCTGAAAGATTTTATTTTAATTTCAAGTCCGTTGCAAGGTTAAGTCTGTTCACTCTAGCTGTTCGCTTTCTGCGTCTAACAGGAGATATCTGTGTTATCAAATTTGCGAGAGATTTTTAAGAGAAATTTTTGCATCATTTTTTTTGGCTTCGGGACATCACTGGATTCTTTGCTATTTATTATATAAATGATTATCTCTCTCTTTCTCAAATATAAAGTTCACAGGTCACATCGGAATGTGACTCATACAGAACGTGAAAAATTAGGGAACGTTAACCGTGCAACCCCTCACGCATTCAACGTATTCAAATTCGCGCATTTAGATTCAGAAGGAGGGGAAAACAACCCGACTCGATTCTGCGTCAATCTGATAAGGTTTACGGGATACAATTCTATCGATCTCGCGCGGTAAATACGCGTGTCGCTCTGCGTCTGCTCAAAAACAACTTTGCTCTCCTCGCTCCAATTCGGCGTATATAGCGCGACACACGGCTCGCGGAATAAATTTAAACGTTGAAGTAAGCGAGACACGTCACCCCTCAGCTAAAATTGCGTGCTGTTAAATCTCACCGGAGACGTAATCCTCATCGGGCGAACGCGGGGCTAATTGTCGGGACCGCGTATATATGGGCGAGAAGTGCGGCGCGGGTGCTCGGGGGTGCAAGCAACGGCGCAATTTTTCGTGACGCGCGTAGAAAGCCGAGAGCGGGTTGGTGCTCCGAGGGGCGTTCCAAGGAGAGAAAGAGAGAGAGAGAGAGAGAGAGAGAGAGGAGAGCGAGAGCGAGAAAGAGAGAGAGATCAGCCGCCGTGTACCGGTGTGGCACAATCGATATATCGAATTGTTTTGATGGAGAAGAGGTGCACCGTCCGGCCCGGCCGGCCGCGACGCGGCGGGGCGGAATGGGAGATGGGATGAGATGGGATGGAATGAGATGCGACGTGCCCCGATTCCAGAATATTTGAGGGTGCGCGAGTCGACCCAGTGCCGCCGCGCTGATCCACCCCTATAAATAAATATGGTCAAGGTGACACTTTCGCGCGCGTTTTAACCCTCCGCGCGCGCGTTCTATCTCTTCCAGTCCGAAAGAGCAGTCGCAAAAATTGAATCTTCTATAGTATCTTCTGCTACTGATTGATTGATTAAATTGGTGGCGGTGATTTAACATCCTGAGAAAGAACGTAGGAAGAAAAAGAGAGCCGTGACCGTTTAACGAGATGAACGATTAGAATAGTGAGAATAGCGGAATACTCGTAGGACAGCACGTTAAGGAGTGAAAACGAAGAGGACAAGTTTAAAATATAAATAGAAACAAATAATATATGTATTATATATATTCATATATGGATCGTCATTTGAAAAACCGTAAGTCGCAAATCTAACTCTTGGGGAAACTTTCAGGTTTTTGTAATAATTAGAAAGTTAAAGAAAAAAGTAAGGATTAAAAAAAATACGTATTCTATCGTGGTTGTGCTTTTGACCATATGTGCGAGAATCGGTCATTTGAGAGACCGCCTAAATCGAAAAAATCTAATTCTTGGAAAACTGGAGAAAACTTTATAGTTTTAAAAGACAGTAATTGGAAGGTTAAAGAAAAACGTAAGGAAAAAATAAATATAAATTGAAAGAAAAGAAAAGTAAAAAGAACAAGGAGACTAAAAAAAATTTTCTAGAAAACTTTGTAATAAAAATTATAGAAAATGAGAATGACCTTGTTCTTTTTACTTTTCGTTTCCCTCAATTTATACTTATTTATATTTATTCCTTCTATTTCTTTATGTTTTTCTTCCAATTGTTATCTTTCAGAACTAGAAAGTTTTCTCCAGTTTTCCAAGAATTAGATTTTTTGACTTGGGGGGTCTCTCAAATGACCGATTCTCACACGTACGGTATAACATAAGCACAACTATGATAGAAAGAATACTCATAAATCGACGGAAAAGAAAAGCAAAAGGAACAAGGGACCAATAACGGACCTTACATTATAGATCCGAAAGATAAATAATGGCCCTTTTCAAGGTTTCCAAAGAATTTGGTAAGAGGTATAGTTATCTGCAAATTAATCTCCCCGTTTTCGGGTTGTGTCCATCTAAATATCTTGTCTAGAAAGAGTTTGAAAATCTCCGTTATTCTTAATTTCCCCTGCTAAAGAGGGGAATTTGTTGTGCTAAGCGCTCTTCGGCTCGCTTTCTTTTCCTTTTGCGAACGATCGATATCTTCTAATGACGAGAGATCGGTTTCTCGCGAAATCCGAGCATCTCCCGCCGGGCGTTCGTGGAATAGAATAAATTCTTCTGAAAAATAAATTTGTTTTTCAGTATTGATTATTTACTTATTTAGTTAAAATTATTTATTTATTTATTTATTTCATATTAAATTGACAAAAATAAGTTTGCTGTTGAACAGCAAAAATAAAATTATGCAAAAAATTATTTAAGTGTAATGTTTATTATTAAAAACGGTCACTAGCTTTCGATTCCTAGCTTAAGATTCCTTGCATTTTTAGAGGGAAATTGTTCGTTTCAAAACCCAAGTGAGTGTGTGGTTTACTTTAAATAGAAAATTTTTAATAAAGATATGTCAAATGTATGGTATAATGGTATCCACGTTCAATATATTTAAATATACATTATATAAATACATTATATAAATAAAATTTTAATTTTTGTGGAAAAATATCTAAAAGGACGTTTCAAATTTGATTTACAGTTGCCATATGCATTGGAGTTTACAGTATTTTTTATCAATTAAATAATAAAAACGCATATATTAAAAATTAAGAAGAACGAGTAAACACATATTTTCGAAACTGAATGCGAATATTTATTTCTTATATGTAATATTTAAGCGTTATCCAGTATTTGAAAGTGGAAATGTGTCACGTCTTGGCTACGACTTTCCACTTTCGTCAAATAAATTACACTGTACATGATTTGCATTAATTCATACACACACATACATGCATTTTTCTTCTTCAAAGTTACAAATGATCAACAAAATTGCAATTAAAATTAAAATTTTTTTACATTTCTGAAACAACTTTTATAGAAATGTGTGTACATCTCAAACTTCTCTGCGATACTTACTAACTTTAAGTTTTTATTTATTTTAAAAATTATTTAAAATAAATTAAGACATAATTTTAGCTTGTTATTAAAACGGAGAAGTCGACTTCCGCACTATCCGAATTTAATTAATACAGAATATCTAAAACCTATTTACCTTTGCAATAAATCAGTTATAAATTATTGGTTATTATATTGATTTTAATATTGTTATTATTATTACATTCATGTTTATATTGAATATTTTCTTTATATTATTATACTTGTTGCCGTTGCTATTTTTTCTGCACTGATACTATTTTTTTTCTAATGGCCCCGCAGTTTATTTTTATTAAGTTTTAGCTAATTGATATTGTTTCTGTCATAATAATAAATCAATAAATCAATAATAAATAAATAAATAAATAACACATTAGCTTTTTGAATTTAAAATGATGCACGTTACGTCATTTGATTGAAATTCAATCGTTCGGATTCTTTTCTCTACCGGAAAAGTGGAATTTTTTTCACGTCCGCATGATATTATGAGACATAATGCTCGATGCTCTGTGCTATCGACTTTAAATATACGTTTATTGCGTTTTTATTTAGACACATAAGAAGCTTGCGCATCCGTTATCGCACTCGTTGTCTTCGTGGAGAATCTTAGGGTCAACGCCTATCACCGATAACCTTTGACGATCTATTTTTAAATTAATTTTACAGAAAGCTTTCCGGCTTTCAGTCGGTCGTTCGTTTCACAGCGAATGTAAAAGTAAAAAAAACGAAAATGCAAATGTTACTAATAAACGAATTTGCGTTGCAGTTACATATACATATATTTAATTTCAAATAATCGTGACATTTTTTTAAAAAGAAAAAAATATACAGAGCGTCGAGAAACGAAAATTTTAATTAATAAAATTGATTTTCTTTATAAAATTATGAATTTATTAATTTATTATTCTATATTATATATATATATATATATAATATACATCTAATACGTTGTATATCTAATACGTTATATAATATATATAAAATTTTAGTGACAACGTATATAAAATAGAAGATATTTTCTCTCTCTCTTTCTCTTTCTAAAATAATGGATCTACTTTGTTCATTAACCATTATATTATTAATAATATATTGCTTAATAGAGTAAGTCATATATATTTCTTCTGTATTAAGTTATACATATTTCATTCATTTTTCGTGTCGTCAACACGAACGAGGAATGTTCGACCGCCGGTTAATGGTCAATTCTAAGAACGTTATCGCCGTAAAAGTGAATCTCTCTTTCTTTTTTTCCCCGCGTTTATCAATCGTCGTTAGTGTAATCTACAAATGTGACAGTTATCTTTAAATGTGAATGAATTATCGGGCGACGATGTGTCGGCATGACGAACGTTGACGTAACCTGGTGGTTGCCGTCCACGTGCATTCATCATCAGGGGAAGCATGCGCGGATATATATATGTTTGTCGATTGCGCGAATTGTGTGTTTTCGCGCAACGTTTGCTTTCTGGCCTAATAGTGAGGCACCGCCTCACAGAAATAGCAACATCGCCAACAGAAGCCAAGCAAATATCTTTTAATAACCTTCATTCTTCGCTGACCTTCGCCATAGCGCGAGTGCTCTCTCTCGAATAGCGTCATAATTATCGCTATCACAATTAGCGGAAGAGCAAAGCAATTAAACCTGAGAAAAGAGAAACAAAACAGAGCGAGATATAACTGTGTGTCACTGCATCTTAATCTTAAGCTTTAGCGCGCGATTTTGTTATCTCGATTGACTAACTATAAACTACTAAAACTCCAATTTCGCAAGCCATTCATGAAATACATCGGAAATATATCGGTTTGCGAGTCTCTAGATCTTGTAATATAGTAAGTCCTCCTTTCGGGGTGAAAAAAGTTGTTTTTCTAAAGAAGCGAATATTTTATATGAAATAACGTATAGATCATTATTTAATCAGATTTAATTTAAATAAGAAGTTTCTCGCCTTTTCTCATTAAGCTAACAATAAGTGAGCTCATCGATTGAGCTGATCCTCGATCGCTATTTATCTCTCCTCCATCATCATTTTTTTTCGCAAAGAAGTGAGATTTTTCAAAATTATCGTTTAACAAGTTTTACATCGGAACCGTCGGTCGGTGCTGTTACGATAAGCGTTGCTATTTATATTAAATATTGCAAAATATCACGCGGACATTGCCGCGTTTTTATTACGCGCCGCGCCGAGCGTGCGGACCGTCAGGAAATGCGCTGAAGATTAATATGAAAAACCGCACACTTCGCCGTCAGCGAAACAGAGCTAATCACACGATTGTTTATCATGTCTGCAGCGAGAGCAGCATGTTTGTGTCCAAACGCCGACTCATACTAAAGACCTGCGGCACCACCACACCTCTGCAGTGCTTGGAGCCGCTTCTGGAGCTCGTTGAGGAGTACACTGGCTTCGACGATGTCGAGGTAAGCGTTATCAAGGATATTACGAGTTATCGACAGCGCGGGCACGTAAAAGATTTATGGCACACATTTATCGTCGCGGCGATTACGAGGATTTAAATGGCAGAGACGAAAATGGTTGAACGATTATGAAAAAAAAGTTCTTGCTCCACTTAGCCTATAATACAATTGAAATACGGAAAATTTAAAAAGAACCAATGCCGCGTTGCGTAAGCTAAGGCAATATTTTATAATTGTTGATGTAAAGTAATTATATCGTACCCGGCAAACAGGATTTTTTTAGAGGCAGCATATTTATAAGATGTTTTTTTTTAATAAAAGAAAAATTATAAAAGTTTTTGAATTGCAGCCGTTTGAATTATACCTGCGTATATTTGTATACACATGTAATTGTAAAAAAATACAGAAATATGTTATACGCATGTATATGTAGGAAAATATGTACGCAGGCATAATTATGTATGTATACTCGTATTTTTAAGGCTTTATATTCCACTTTATAAGATCAGCATTGCAGCTCCATGCTGCTGCAAAATGCACAAAAATACCAACTTCGAATGGCTGTAACTTAAAGATTATAATTTTTTCTTATATTATCGTTGATACTTTCGATCTACATATTAAGAACTATCGTATAACAAATTTTTAGAAAATTTAGCCGAAAGCCATTTTCTATTTTAAGGATTTTGCAGGATTCCTTATTAATAAAAATAAATTAAATAAAACAACGCTACATATGTATAATTTTATATGTGGCAAAATTTTAAAGATCTTAAAAGGATCTTATAAATTTGGTGCTTCTGAAATATATTAATAAAAATAGATGAATATATTTATCTATTTTTATGTTATATAAGTATATAAATACAAAAAATAAAAATGTATGTAGATTTCTTGTAGTTATGAAACAAATTTTTTTACATTTAAATTGTTTTGATTGAAACAATTTAAATGGTTTGATTAAAAGTTTCGTGCATAAAAGATCGATTTTCAAAAATCGATTTTAAATGATCACCGTTAATTAACGCGTTTTCCTCTAATATAAAAAAAGTTTCGCAAGTTCGACTAATATCGGGCCACACACACCCTTTGGCAGATTCGACGCAGGCGATCGCGCGCGGTAAGGGATCTCTCGACTCCTTTCCTCCTCCGAATGCTACGCGCGCAGTTGGTTCCTCCGGGTCGGGGGGTGTGCTTAGCTATATAACTTGACCTAGTGCGCGCGGGGATAAGAAACGCGGGGCGCTCTCTCTCTCTCTCTCTACATATATATGTGTCCCTCCGCCACGCGCGAAACACGTCTCTCTGCCGCCTCCTTGGTTTATTGATCTCACCTATCTCGCCGCTCGACATACCTGCACGCCTCTCCCTCGCTGCCCGAAACGCGGTTTTCGCCCGTTTTCGACACTCCGCCGCGCGCTTCGCGAATCTTCCTCTCCCTCCTTCCCCTCCCCCCCCGCCCCCTACCTCCCACCCCTCGACTTGGGGAGCTGATGCTGCGTAAAAAAAGACTCGCGTTTTCTTTCCTCTCGTTTCACCCGCCCTTGCGAGTCGGTTGGCAAACAGATCGTTCTTATCTGTCGCACGTCTCGCGAAGATATCGCGGGCGCCCTGGGTAAACGCCGGGAAAGTTGAGACTCGTAGAAACTCAAACACGCGACTTACTCGAGTCCGATTCACCCCCTTCCCCCCTCCCTCATCTCGGGGTCGCGGATGAACGGCGCGAGATTCGAATTTTGCGGATTTAGATCGGTCGATCTGTCGTCGAAGTATACATTCCGTTACTGTATAATTTTTTTTTTTTTTTTTTAACAAAATTCCTTCTCGTTTTTTCGAGGATATCGAAGAATATCGTGCGTCCCAGTTATTTACCTAGTTATCACCGAAAGAGAGATAAAACTATCATAATAGCAAATATCTTAAAAATACACCATTCTTAAGAATGATACCGATGTTATGAGTTGGATAACGCTAACGATGATAACGCTGATAATGTTGATGGTATTAATGTATTACTGTAGTTACGTAATACATGCTATAATATAGCAATGAAAATAAAAACAGGAATTACTAAATAAAAAAATAAAAACAGTTTGTTTCGAATTCGCGCGCTGATTTATCTATTATTACTGCCGTCGTTTTTTCAAAAATTATTTCTCATTATTTTCTTATTATCACTGCCGTTGTTATAATTATTATTGTTACTGCCACTTTATTATCGTCGTTGTTATCATCGTCAACGATAAAAAAAAAATGTAGAGTATATATAGATCAGTGAGTAAATGTACATGAGCGTATGTACATTCTTCAGTTTCCTGTCGTTTTCTTTCAGAACGTCTTTTACTCGCGAAAGAATTACAAGAAACCGGAGCTCCAGATATCGCCGCATCAGACATTCGAGGAGGAGGTCGCTCTGCTGGATTCCCTCTTCCCTGGTAATTATCGGATTCTCAAATTAATTTTCGTTCTATTGTATTGGGCGGGGAATAGACGGGAACCGGGTAGAATAAGTTGTAGACCCACTTCAATATCGGTCAGTCTTTCGCGGATTCGGAAGCCCCGTACTCGCACCGTATAGCTCTGTTCCCCCCATTTCAGATGGCGAGGCTTACTGCATGGGCTCGCCCGAGACGGACTGCTGGTATCTCTACACCCTGATCCGCGATAAGCCGCTGCAGGATCCACCGGAGCCGGATCAAACCCTGGAAATACTCATGACGCAGCTGGATCCGGACGTGATGTCGATCTTCACCAGGGACGTCTGCTCGTCCGCCGACGAGGCGACGGTCAAGTCGGGGATCGACAAGCTCATCCCCACTATGATTATAGATGACTTCCTGTTCGAGCCATGCGGATACTCTATGAACGGGATATCTAAGAACGTGAGTCACGCGAGCATTGAGAATAATTTTAAACAAATCGTTTAGTCGTAAAGGTTTAGTTGAAAAGGACGATCATTTTGTAAATATATTAACATATATTACTCTAATAATTTAGAGAATATATTACTCTCTTTCTCTCTTTAAAGTAATACATAAATATGTTTCATAAAGAATAAAATATTCTAACATATTATTTTACGAGTGATATGTGTGTGTAAAATAATACATACATACATAATACATATATAAAAAAGATATGTAAAGGATATTTTAGATACAATTTTATTATTAGATATTGATTTTTAGATATAATTTTAGATATAATTAAGACTCTCCTGGTCCCTGCTTGCAACCAGAGAAATATATAATATCATTCTTCGCTTCTAACGTTGCAATTTGATGTAGCCGGGAGGACGCGGGGAGTCTTAATTATCCACACTGCGCCGCTGCGATACTATCTTCCGCATTCTGTCTTTCAGGGCAGCTACATGACGATCCACATCACGCCGGAGCCCGAGTTCTCGTACGTGTCGTTCGAGTGCAACGTCGCGGAGACGTCGTACGACGAGATAATCCGCCGCGTGCTGAACACCTTCAAGCCGGACAAGTTCGTCGTGACGATCTTCGCCAACAAGCAGTCCGCGGCGGCCAATTGTCCGCGCGAGCTCGAGAAGCGGTCCGACTATCTGAACCGCTCCGGCGACTGGCTGCGCAACGACGTGCAGTACTGTCGCTTCCCGAACTACGATTTGACCTGCGCCTTCTTCTCGCGCTTCCCGAGCTGAGGGTTCAAGGACGCTTCATTCGTCTCGCAACCCGGGACCAATGAAGCGCGCACCACTCCCGTTTCGCCCTGCCACCCTCCGCCTCCCCGTGATCGCCATCGCGACGGCGCGATGACGATCCCGACGAGCGGAGGCAGAGAGCAGCACTCCACCATCCCCCCGCAGCAACAGCAGCAGCAGTCACCCGCCCTCCAGTGTCGTGACGTTTCCAGCACGACCCCGGAGAGCGCGATTGGCGCAGACGTTACCGTACGCTCGGCGTCGTTGCCGCAACTGACGATGAAGATGCCGCGATCCAAGGTGTACCGTAAGACGTCCCTCAAGAGCTCGTCCCTCAAGTGCGAGGTCGACGTCGGCGGCGACGGCAACGGCGTCGTGCGGTACATGAGCGCCGCCGCGGAAAAGAAGCAAAAGAGGAAGAGCCTCGCGGACAGGGAGGCCGCCGCCGCGGCGGCGAGATGCGACGACAACAAGTGGAATCCCGGGGACGTTCACATCACATGCAATCCCCTGTCGACGCCGTATCCGTACTCGACGCCGGCGGCGACCACCACGACGACGACCACCACCGTCACCACCACCACCACCAGCAAGACGACGGCGACGGTAGAGGGCGACGAGGAGCCCAAGAGCCGCAGCTGCGGCAGCTTCCTACCGATACTCGCCCTGATCCCGCACTCGGTCATCAGCTTCCAGTATCTCAGCCCCAAGATGAAGTTCTCGTGGTGGCGGAACAAGATCTCGTGAAGACACGCGTAGACGCCCGTCGTCGTCGCCGTCGACGTTGTGCGTCGCGACGCCACCCCGACTTGTTTTATGAGGAGACACACCTCTCTTACCTCGTAGCGAGCTCTCTCTCTCTCTCTCTCTCTCT
>NW_012027334.1:228816-252727 GCF_000956235.1 Wasmannia auropunctata
TATGTAGTTACATCTCCATACAAAATCTTTCGTTACGTTCGAAAAATTTTGTATGGAGATGTAACTGTTGTACATATGAGAAGATTAAATTGTTTCACGCACCAAGTTCTACACGTTATTAGAACTCTTAGTGCTTAATTTATTTTAAAGCTGTATTAAGAAATTCTCTGATCTTATCTGGAATTTTGAATAAAATTCCTGGAGAATCCGGGAATTTTCAGGGAATTCTTTTACAAAGATTGAGTACCCACCCTGATTTCTCTCTCTTTCTATTTCTATGTATCTCACTTCCGGCCAGTCTTCATCAATTAGAGGAATCCCGAAAGCATCGTTATCTCGCAAAGTCACCCGTATTGACAGCTCGCGCATTTCAATCGTTGCGTTAAACTATAGCTGTAACTTTACGCAGTTACGCAGTTCCCGATTGTCGGAAAGATGCATACCCTTAATGTACAGACGACTGGCACGCATTGGCAATGCGTGACAGTTTTCGCGATAGCCCTCTGACGAGTTTCCCCGCGCGTAGTCACGAGAGTTGGTTCCGTGGGACGTTCTCGAACTTTTTTTTTTTTCTGACAATTTTGACTTTAACGCGAAGATGCGCGACCGTGTTCGAGACCCCACGGGGTCTCAACCACAGATCCACGTTTAAGCAGAATCTACAAGATCCGAGGAACCAGACTGACTTCTCCGACGGGAAACTCTGTAATTTTTGTAACGACACAACTATCTCCTAGTTCTTTCAACTCGCCGAAGAAAGAAATAATAATACGGTGTTTGTTACATGTGCACACGACACGTTCTTCACGCGTCGTCGGATCCTCTAGTCGATCAAAGTTCCTCCCTCGTACGACGCGCTTTTGTATTTTTTTTTCTTTTTTTTTTCGAAAATCCACCCGGGGAGAAACGTCGTATTCGAGTTGCCCCGAGTAGTGTCTTCGCGACGCTTCAGGAGATATCTCTAGCGAGATGTCCGAACATTCCGGAATATCCAAATTCTGTGCCATTTCAGACTGATTTGAGTGAGAGCGGTCGTGCTTGACGATACAAGTTTTTCGTTTTTTTTTTGCCATCCACTTGTTCGTTTCTTTCGTTCTCTCACCTCTCGCGTCGAATGTATAGAAGTCACTCCAAGATCCTAGAGTATCTATAAAGCGAGACGCAAAAAACTCTTCTCTGTAACTCAAGAATCTAAGAAAGACCGTAGAACCTAAGGATCCACAGTTCCTAGAATCTAACACCTAAATGATCCAAAGACCTTAGAATCTAAGTTTTACGCAAAGATCCTAGAAACGTAAGGATTCAGAGATTCTTAAAATTTAAGGCGACACTTCAACCGTTGTTAGAGCATAAGGATCACCCAGGCTATTTCGCGCGGGGGGGGAACGCGAGACCCGAGTACGGGGTGTCGCGCGCGTCCCCCGGAAGATTCTAGAATGTAAGGATTCAAAAAGGGGGTGACATTGTAAAATTATTAAGCGTCTAAACGATCGGACACGTAATATTATATCCCCCACCCCCCCTCCCAATTAAATGTTGAGTTTCCTTTGGCGAATTTCCTCGAATTCATATAGGCGCGCAAGCCGTTTAACGTGCGGTATCGCATAATCGCCGGAAATATTACCGAGAATATATATTATACATAAAAAGAAGAAAAAAGAAATATATCGAGAAATATATCTTTACGTTGCGTAAGATTAAAATACAATACGGAGAGAAGAGGAAATAGTTGGGTGTCTCGACGACCGACCTCTCCGAATTCCCCTCCCCCCCGTCGAGAGCGGTCGAGACACGCTGGAAGAAGATGAAAGAAAGAAAAAAAAGAAAGAAAAAGACATTTGTCGTCTATTTTGTTACATTGTACGCGCCATCGTCAACGTCGCGTGGGGAGTCACGCGAGTAGAGGAGGGCGAGATCGATCCTACGTCGTCGATCGTCCTCGTGGTGGTTTTTCCGTGGTTCAGGAAAACGAGGTTGTAAACGAGCCGTCTGTTTTAGCCCGTGACAGAGAAACCGTGCATCGCGATGCGTGATCTCGCAGAGTAATTAATTATGTCCGTATAGGCGACGAAACGTCGCGCGGTTTTGTGGAAACCGACACATCAACCGCGCTTACCTCCCCCCCCCCTCAATGCGTTTCCTCTTGCCGCGGCGCCCCTTCTTTTCGTTTCTCGCCCTTTCGTTCGAGCGTTATTAATAAAGCAGCGTTTAAGCGAAACCTACCATCCTACTTCGCGAAACGAGAACCCAGCAAACACAGATTATAACTGTTACGTTACTGTAACATTTCTGTAATATAGCTGGAATGTTATAATATTGCTGCAACATTGCAGCTCTGTAATCTGCGTTTGCTGGGAAGAGACGGCGAGGCTCTCAGCGCACAGAGATATTTATTGTCTCGCAAGTAGTTTTGTATAATTTTAACAGGACGACTTTTCGTGGCTAACAAGTCGTCCCGCCCCCCCGACTGTTACGTGCTAGATCGGCTGACAATCCGATGTATTCGTTTCTCTCGCTGCTGTAGTTTCTCTTAATCGTCGATCTTGGTTCCTTATTTTTTTTTCTTTTCCTTTTTTTTTTTTACGGAATCGTACGACAGAGTGGTACGTCACTGTTGCTGCGACGATAGGATCAAAGTTATCGTTCGCCGAGCAGCAATTTCGCCTCCTGTATGCTTTCCGATTTTTAATAAAAATTATTTTTCGTAAACATGTATCTTCCGTTGTCTTCTTTATTTTTGAGTTTCCATTTTGTTTCTTTTATTTATTTAAAGGCTCACCAAGCGCGAAACAATTGATTCCTTTTCTCATTCCTTGTTTCGATTTTAAAGATTATGTCGTTGAAATAATCGGATTGTGATTATTTCTCGAGTTACGTCGCACACTCGCCGATTTACGTTACTCGGCAGAAGCCAAGAATATAGCAAGCAGTCGCAAAAGTGTGATATCTTACTTAACTATTTCCTTAAAGCATTGCGATTTACCCAGAGTAAACGGAAATGGATTAAAATAGATTGAAAGAAAAATTCATTTCTTCTTTTAATTTCCGTTTGCTGGGTAAAGAAATCCTTTTTACATTTGACTCTTTGTTATTCTCTACAATATATTTTATACGAATAACAGTTTTTTCGCGTCTCCCGTATTGTCATTAATCATTAGATTCAATTTAACGACTTCTATTAAATAAATGAGTAAGATCACGATCGATGTACGGTAATAAGATAAGCGCGGTTAACGAGAGAGTACAAATGATTAATCGATATAAAGAATTTTAATCGATAGCGATATCGATAGGATAGAAAGAGAAAAAAAAGAATACGCTGTAACACACTGTGGAGTGTTACTCTCAGAATTACTATTCGTTGCTAATAGATCACTGTTGCATGCTAAAGTAAATAAATTTTTGTGTAAAGTATATCTATGAAATAAAGATTATATTTAGTCAATGAAAGTGTCAATGCAATTTATTGTTCGCCGTTAATATTTCTCCATGTAAATTGACATTGACTTCATCTCTTCTTAACTTTCCGTATTTAAATTCTTTTAAACTAACTATTTAAGAAAGAGAAGTTCGATTAATATTAACTTTTAATAGCACGCGAAAAGAAATATACATATAAATATATATGTATAATATATATTTATATTTTTCTTACAGCAGCTTTCTTTTTTTAAATAATTAATTAGCATAAGAAAAATTTTAATTATATATATTTCTTGTCTTATTCCGTTTCATTCGACCTCATCTCTGAAAGTTATACGGCGAGAAAATTACGGGCTATACTTTCGAGGGGTCCGTTTCGGGACCTTCTCACGCAGAACATCGGAGGGCGAACCGCCGTCGTTAGATCGTGGCGTGCTCGCGTTGACTGAAACGCACACGCATCCCATCGAACACGGCGTTAAATCTGGTTCGAAAGCCCTGCCGGGCGCTCAGCTTCGCCATTTCCGCGCACTCCTTCGCTATCGCGGACGTGTCCCCCTCGTACTCGCTTCGGATCCTGTCCAGAGCTGCGATGCGAAGAGCGAGTTAGGCGCTTCCAGTATTCTAAAACGTCCTTTTCAGAAGTTACATCAAGATGAAAAAGAAAGGGTACGACATATCGAGAGCCCAAATCGCGAAGTACAGAGACGTGTCTCACAATGCAAAAGCTTCGTCAAATAAACCCTCCTGTTTAGAACATGGATCAAATAATCAGATAAACTCTTTCGCCCGTTCAGAAGTAACAGTTTTCCTGTCTTTTTTGCTCTTTTTTTTTTATTATTATTTAACGAGGAATTTAAGATACTTATTCTGTGTCTGCACGCCTTCTTTCCTTTCCTCTCGATTAACTACAAATCACAGCCGAGCCTTCGCAGCTGTCGATCTCCGAAGCGGTGGTCGCGTCGTTACCTTTCTGCAGATCCATCTCGTCCATCTCCGTGTTGCTGATCTTCGAGAGCTCGTTCCGGAAGCTCCTGGTGATCCTCTTGCGTATGTAGTCCGCCTCGATCTCCTGCTTCGTCCTCGGCACGCGGAATCGGATGCAGCAGCACAGCCCGACGACGATGCTCAGCAGTACGGAGAGAACGATGCCGGCGAGCTGCCAGATGCGAAAGCCCAGCAGCGTCTTCTCCAGCCACGTCTGCTCCTCCGTGTCGAGGACCTTCGTCGCGGCCTCGTTCAGCGTGCCGGAGGGCGTGAACGCCGACAGCGCCGTCTCCTCCATCGCGCTCTAGATCGACGTTCAAAGAGCGCGGCTCTCCCGAAGGTATTCCAAGCGAGAACTCCAGATGTAGCTCCGGATCTGATACGCTCCTCCTGTTCCAAACGTCGGCTAGAACGAGGGTAGGACCTCCGAGCCCGTAATCGCCGATTTTAATTAATTAGCTGCGCGCGTACGAGCGCCGTCCCGTCGTCGGCTGCTACTGCCTGATGGACGCGCATCCAACCCTCGGCGAGACACCTCCTGACACTGCGGGAAAAAATACACAGCCGCGTGTCGGACAGGGGCTGGGTGTGGTTTGCCTTAATTGAACGACCTGTTCCGACACTCCCTATTTTACGCCGCTTACTGATTACAGATCAATAACTTACAGGTATGCGGGAGTCCAAACACTGTGGATTGTTAATGTTCTGTTTTATTTGTATCTCTCTCACAATAATCGGATGTGTGTATAAGTCGTTAAGTAGACGATAAAAGATATCGAAAAAGGGAACAATTGCGCTTATTTAACAGTACCCGTCCGCTCGACAATCCGCGACTGTCGAGGCGAAAAATGCAATGCGAAAAGTAAAATCGTCCATCATTACCTTTCCCGTCATTGAATTCTTTGTTTCTCTATTTCGGTTACCTCTGGCGATTCAGATAACGTTGGCTCGAAAATTCCGCGACAAGGGTATACAATAGCATACAATCACAGGCTCGAGAGATTGAGAGTTCGAACATACTTTAACGTTCTTTTAAAGGACATTTCGTGTGACATTTCATCTGATAGGGATATCATCACCGTAACGCTAAATCTGTATTCGATGTACTCGCCCGAAGCGCCAGACGTAAGTTCAGAAAAACGTTGTAACGTATAATAAACTGTTTGAAGTAACAACCAGTGTAAAATATGCAAATTTCCGAATTCAAATTTCTTGAAAGCGACACCGTACCCGAACCTTTACATCACTGTAAAAATCGGTAAAACGTTTTCGCAACGAGCGATTCTCTTCGCGGTAGAGCAGTAACTGTCAACCACAAGATTGCAGATGCAACTCCGGCGTCTCCAAATATTCCCTTTTTTTTTTCTGGATAATCGAGACGCGCGATCGCGTTGATCCGATTCGTTTCTCCCTTTCATCCTTCTCCATTATTCGTTTAACGCGGCTTTTTATTAACTATCTTTCTTAACTAACTGTCTTGCCGAAATACAGGGCACTGCTCGAGGAACAGGATTGAAAACTCAAAGGTCCGAAGCACTTAATTCGTCGATGGCGCACGGAATTGAGGAATGCCTTCGCCAGGGAATCTCGCTCGCAGGACGTTCCCGCACCAGTCGCGCAATAATCCTTCGCTCTCTTCTCTTGAAAAATGCGTTAATACTTTCGCTTCCTACGGCACGTTCATTCTTTCCTTATGAATGTTCGTCCCCTGAAAAGAATGGCAAATTTATAAATAAACCATGCGATTATAGATGAATATTGTATTTAATCGTAAGCGTAAATTTTGAAATTGATTTAAGAGATCTAAAAAGAAGGTCAATAAGAGGCAACTGCAAAAATATTAAAATAGCCCTTAGGTATTTCAATTATTTTATCTCAAAATTTAACAATTTATTTGAACGTTTTGAAACACAGATTATTAATTTAAAGAAATTTTAAATCATATATAATATGATTAAGTAATTAAAACAAATAATCGTACAATTACACAGTGAAACGCATTTTAAATTATTGTTATTTATTGTATACGTGAATGAATCAAGACCGCACTTTGAGAAAATAAAAACTTACGTGATAGTCTTCTTCTCGGTATTTTTGGATTGAGACCTCGCTCTGTTCAACACCTTGAGGAAGTCCGTAGTCTTGGTGCGCATTCTCGAGTGAATGTAAACTTTACTGCACTTGATATGGTAGTGCAGATAATTCCTAAACATGTGTATCAGGTCGATGGTGTTGTCGCGAGCCTCCCGATTGGTGTGACGTGGAAACAGTACTGTAAAAATACAAAAAGTAAAAGTGATATAAGTAATAGTGATATAAGTGCTTAAAAGTAAAATTACATCATGTTCAGCTTGAAATACTTGGACAGTAGACAAAAACGTATTAAAACTAATTACATTTCTCCAAAATAGATCCTCGAAACTTAAGAATTCACTAATAAAGTTGCATATAAAAATATCAATTAGTAGATATTTAAAACTTGAAATTTTTTAAATCTAAATGCTCTGTGCTTCTACAACGAAAAATTTTCTCTTTCACTTTTCTTGGTAAGAAAACAAGTACAAACAAGAGGAAATTCGCGATTTGACAAGTGCAAAGTAAACTTCAGGCTTTCCTCACCGAATGTGATGTAACCGATGCAATCGCCGACCGCCGCTTCGGAATCCTGCAACTCCAACGGCGGCTCACGATGATTGAACAGGACCTGCGGGGCGGTGTGGCTCGCGCGCCTGCCCTCCTTTAGCTCCTGAAGAAACAGCTTGCCGATGACCATGTCGTCCTCGTCCTTGAATATTGTGCTGAACACTACCGTGACCCTGTCGCTCTTGGCCTCCACGTACCTTGATATAAGAGAATTAACGGGAGTTAATAATAATAAAAATAACAATCGGGCCACGTCACACCCACAGAGATAATATATATACTTCTTACATCGTTTCCTCGTCCCGATACTGGATTACGGCTCTCTTTTGTACCGGCCTGCCCGGGGAGTCGCAGTACTCCTCCTGGAAGTCGAAGTACTTCTCGAAAACACTGGCGAAGCAATGCCTCTTCAGCAGGGCGACCTTCCTCACCAACGCCTCCCAATCCTCCGGCAATTTCTCTAGATCTATGAGAACCGATACGTTGTAACCTGCAACAGCGGCAAACAGATTTGGAGCAATTGATTACTCCCTCGTTTACAGGCGTGGAAAATAGAATTAAAACGGAAATCTAACCGCTCTCCTGTGCGATGAGATGAGACCCGTACTCTCGTTTGAGCAACTCGTCTGCGCCATGCTCTTGCAACTGTTTATAAAATTTGAGCAAGATACTAATCTGCAAAAAAAAAGAAGACAAGGTAAATATTAGATAATTGATGAGCGTTTAGAAAGACTGCAAAAGACATTTACAAGGGGTGTCTTACTTACTCTAAGCTTCGACTTGTCTCCGCTGAGGTTCGAAATGTGAAACAATACCCCATCGAAGTCGGCTATGACTACGTCCGTCGACTCCTGCTTATGTCTACAAAAACAAAATGTACATTGTTAATCGCAAGACTATCGAATCGGCAAGCTTTTATAACATATCTGGAGCCGAGGAAGTAAAAGCTGAGAGAGATATAGAAACGTGAATTCCAGAGACAAGAACTTGAAATAAAAAAGTAAAATAATAAAGCAAAGTGCAGAGAAACATGATGGAAGGAAAAGTGAAAAATTAAAGGAATAGAATTCTATTTTTGGGAAATTATTTGAAAAAAACGACGATTTCACAAATATGACCGAGTGGAAGAAAGATACTGAGACTAAAAATCTAGAGGCAAGATCTTAATTTAAAAAAAATAAAATGATGCGAAGCAAAGTACGAAGATGGAAGGCGGAGAGAAATCAAATTGAGAATACCTAATCTCCTTTCAATAAATCATTTGGAAAGACGAGGTTTCACAAGTTACGGCAGGTTCGGATGGAACGAGAGCTAATAGGAGCCGAGAAAGAGAGAAACGCCTGAAGTGAAATCTTGAATCCCGTGGGCGAGATCTTGAGATGGAGAGGTCGGGCGAAATGGGAAGAAGCGTGTAGCCGCGAGAGGAGGGAAAGAAGGGCGATTGGAAGAAGATCCAGATTCGACGAGTCCGTTCGTGATAGGAGTTTCCCGCGGGGAAACGGACGCGGCACCGCCCCGGCCGCCACGTCCCACCTGAGTGAGGTTAGGTTGACGCGGCGCGATCGGGACGGGCGCACCGGGATGGGACCTCTCGCCGGGGCCCGGGCGGATCGCCGAGGATCGCGCGCGCCGCGCCGAGAAGACGCTTACCCCGACTGGGCATTCTTGATCTTGTTCGTCAACGTTTCCTCGAGTATCCTGTTGTGTATCTCGAGCAGGATCATGATTACTACACGCCCGGAGGTACGAAGGGTCGATGCGCGGATACGTGGCGATAACGAATAACGATAACCCCCGGACAGATCGCGCAAAACCGCGGTGGACTCATGGATTTGTCATCCGTGCGTATGTATGTCGTGTGTATGCCGTTGACTAATGCCCGCCCGCCCGTCCGCCGCCCAATACCTCGCGATCTGCCGGTGAAGCAGAAAGTGTCGCGTCGCCGTCGGTAATACAAATTTCGTCACCCCTTTACGATGTATAAAATATAATATAAAGAATTAATTAATAAAAAACGATAAAAAAAATATCGATTATATAATATATTAAATTTTTTTTTATTATTTTATTTTATCTTTTTATATATGTATATATTTTTTTAAATATCAACATATTATAATATGTTGATATTTATATGTATACATATATATATATATATATATATATATGTATATATATATACATATATATAATATAATTGATATTTTTTTTATCGTCTCTCATTTCTTTATATATTTAAAATTTATTTTATTTTATTTTATATATCTTTTATATATCTTTTTTTAAATATCAACATATTATATGTTGATATTTTTCGACCTTGCATACCTGACGGAAATAAAAATTGATCGTATAAATATCGATGTGCTTGATTATATAATTATTATATATTATATTAATATATACATATTTTAACTTTTTAACATCGCAAAATTATATAATATTGATCCCAGATAACGCAAAATCCAAAATCGGGACATAGGGACGTTTAAAAAATATTTAAAAGATATATTTGTGAGAAACGTTTAAAAAAGACGTCTTATATATATGTCCCGATTTTAAATTTTGTATTATCTGCGATATTATTTTACTGCTATACTAATTAATTAATTTTATTAATTAATATTGTCAAGTCAAACAGATACGTAATAATTTTTATATGCATTTTACAAAAGACATTATATATATGTAGAGTTAGAGAGAGAGAGAGAGAGAGAGAGAGAGAGAGAACGAGAAATAATATCGCTTTGCTTTGTTACGATATATATTACTCTAAAATTACTATTTTTAAATTGACATTTTTATTCTTTTTATTCCCTTTTTGAAATTTTGAATTTATTCCTTTTGAATTTATAATACATTTAATCTTCCAATTAGTTATCACATTTAAAAATTGTATTAAAATATAATAAGTATTAATTACAAAATTTTGATGATTTCAATCTCATTCAACCTTATTTTCTATAAAATTTAGATCGGTATTTAAAGCCGGTTTTTATTTCAAGAGCATCTTAATAGTAATATTTCAAGATAATATTTTAAGTTATACATATATGGTTCTGTGATTGGCTTATAATATCTTAAGATTGTATTTAAGACGATCTTAAATATATAATGATTATGAATTATAATTTTTAATTGAGTTACATCATTGTTGTAACAAAAATAAGCAAATGTGTGCAAATCTGAAATAATTAATTTAATTCGCATTATTTTTTTTACACGTTAATTATTCATTTCTCTCTCTTTTAATTTTTATAAAATTGAAATTGTGAAATTACGATTATAAATTAAAGTAAAATAAAGTATCAAGAATCTCTATTACAATAATTTAATTTATTCGTTGGTTTTGGCATTTTATAATAGCAAATACACTTATCGCGAAAAATTATCGCAGCCGCGTGATTTACGTGAAAACTTTTTTTTTACACAGTTTTATGCGGTGTCCGCGTTGAATGCCGGTGTAATCAGAGATTATTAGCATTGCAGATTAAGAATGGAAGTGTTATACGTGCGCGATACACACAATTGGTAGAGAAATTATTTCGGTATTCGGTCGCCGCAATAAATTTCCGCGGTGAAACGCAAATTCTGAATTGTTCATTATACATTCCGCTTTTCCAGAGAAAATAGATTCATAACGGAAGAACGATTGATCGCCGCCAATCATTCGCTATCGCAGGAAACGCATGTAATTGCATATAAAAATTGTCAAGCAATATAATTAGTATATAATAATAATTATCATGTTCAATATGATTAGATAAGGAAAACGGAGATATTGTGGTGTGTGTGTGTGTGTGAGAATATTTTTTTAAAGCTCTTTTTAAGCTCTCGAAAAATCAACGAATTTATCGGGAAAATGAGAGATTGAGAGAGTTGGAATATGAAACCTAATAATTCGATATAATTTTCCGAGATGATTCTTGAAAAATCGTCAAAATTATCAAATTTATTATAGAAGGTGATATTCCTGTAATAGATATATAGTGTGTACCCGTCAAAGTTCCTCTTGAAAAATATGTGAAAAATTACCGAGAGACGATATTCCTGTAAAAGATAGCGAGGATATGTTATCTGTCGGAGCTTCTCTCGGAAAATGTATAAAAAATTCTCGCAATTCGGGTGATGTCAAGTTTCGCATATCTCCGATGAGTTTCTTCCGCGTAAGTGCTAGACAATTTTCATGAACACCGACCAAGTAGTCGATTGTCAACGGTGGGCTCTAATTGTCGCGTGCGCGGATTGTCGTTTTTTCTTAATTTATAATCGGGAGGGGAATCGATCCCTATATATATATGTATATGTATAGTCTCATGTCAGGTGCGCGCTACACGGCGAATCTATCATGGATGGAACTCGAGATATAACGATACGATTCCATCCGTCAACAGCAGTCTGAATTTAAGCGTGCGGATTCGACTATCCGGGGGATCGAATTCATCTCGCAGTTCGTTAGACACGTAACGTCGTCAACAAGGACAACAGCGAATAGCGAGCTAGTCTTTTAACACAAACTGAAAAACCAACAACTAAAAAAATATATAATTCTATAAATTATATTTTTTAGCAAAAGAAGATTCTATAATTTAGAAAATTATATTTTATTATTATGTTTCTTTTTGCTAAAAATATAATTTATAGATTTATAGATTTATAGATTTATTATAATTCAATATAGTAAATTATATTTTTAGCAAAAAGGAAATTCTATAACTAATAAAATTATATTTTATTACTAAAAAAAATATGATTTTATAAATTGTATTCTTTAGCTGCGAGTTTTTTTAAAAGGAATATATGTATAGGAGGTAGTATATCGACCTCTCACACGAGACGCGATTATTTTCTACAAACCACCCCGCGCAACTAATTAACTGATTAACGGTTTACGAGTCACGACGCCCCTGTATATCAAAATAAAGATCTCGCGTGGATTATATTCGGCTTAAAGGTGGCGTGTCACAGCGCGAATGTATAATATATATGCGAAAGTGGATTACCGTTTATATTTAATAAAGCGATATAATTATTTATTTTAATTACTTAGATTCTCTTAAAATCTAAGCAAGACGATCTCACCTCTTTCTCTCTTTTTTAATTTAGTTCACATCGCGCCCTTTGGGATCTCCGCTGGTATCGCTTTCGAGATGATCGCTGGTTATTTTTGATTCAATGGCACACGAAATCTACACAAGTCATCAGATTGAGGGATGAAACTGAAATAATGAAGGTCATTATTAATAACGCTACAATATTACAATAATTTTTTATCATTGGTGCATTGCGAGCGTGTAAGAATCGAATTTCGAATTTTACATTTTCGAACATCGCAAGTTAACAGTTACCGACTTGACTCGCGTAGTCTCGCGCGGTGTCATGGCGACTCGTGGCGTGGCGCCGCCGCGGTGCCGTTCTCGAGCGACTGCTCGTCGGTCATCGAAGACGCGTCGCGTGTACGAAACGGATTGATCCGCGACTTCCGAGCCGGGCGACTCGTTTGATCATAAGTGAGTACGTACGATCGTGTCAAATTGGACCGAGTCCCGACGTTCAATCGCGTCTTAACTACTCCTGGCGATCGCCGCTTCGGCGTTCGTGCGCCGATATACAGTTCGTCGAGAAATTAACATGCCGAAACGCGAGATCTCGCGTGATTTTATAATCCGACAACGAAGTCTGTCGCGCGCAAGATACGGTCAGCAAGATTTACGGCGGTCGTATATTTTCAATTCTCGTCTACCTTTAGTCACGGAGCTTCGTTTGCCTTCGCGATAACCCGAGATTTATATGTGCGGTCGGTGCACCGCGCAGTCCGCCGTCCGCCGATTCGTCTCCGAGGCGCGAAGGAGTGCACGAAGAGTGCAGCCGGGAGCAACAGGTGCAGCATAATCGCCGCGGCGGCCGGCGCGGCGGTAGCTGCTCTACCGACGCGCGTGAAGTTGGCCGCGCGTCTTTCGAACTCCTGCTCCAACATTCACGATTCCGCGGCCACCGCCACTCGCGTTGATTTCGCGGACCGTATAATGCTCATCTCTCGTGCGTTCGATCCACTCGTTTTCTCGCGCTGATCTTCCTCGACAAATCACGCGGCCGCGTACGCTTAAAACGTTAGGTAAGCCGGCTTGACGAATGCCGTGCAAATAGTGTTCGTTTCGATCACCGACGCACGCGATGATCGCGATTAACCTAATCGTGTAATTTGCGAGTGTTATGTGACGCTAAAGGAAGTGCCATGCGAGAGCAGCTACGGAAATGAATACAGCGATCGAGGAAGGGGCGGCCTGGGAGGCATCAGGTGACCACTGGAACAACCGTGAGGTGAGATATTTATTATTAATATATGAGTCACTGTGCAAAAAAACATCAAAGAATCTCGGTAGCGCGGGTAGCGTTTGATCTTTTATGGGCCTGTCGATCGTATTTCTATATGTATTTACCTTGGTATTTTCTTTATATTTAGATATCTATATTTTTATATCTACCGCTCACTTTGATGCACTATTTCTTACTTGTATGTGTACTATCTAAATTAATTTATTTTTATAGTTGATTGTTTTATTTTTTGTTAGGATAATTTATATATAGAAAATTATTATATAGAAAATACAAAGAAAAAACTTTTATTTGAAAAATTTTACAGAACTTTTACTTAAAAAGGAGACATTCTCTCTCTCTCTCTTTCTCTCTCTCTCTCAAACATTCTATTAAAAATTTATTTAGAAAGAGAATTGTTCGATTATTTTTCGAAATAATTTGTATATTTATTTTTCTCTCTCATAATACGAATTTCACATTTGTGTTTTGCAGGTCGATGAAGTTACAAGTCCGCATTTTACATCGGTAAGAATTAAATTACTTTTATTTTCAAATCAAAATTATCGTTTTGAATCAGTAACAAAAAACAACGTTGCATAAAATATATGAAAAATATATACAAAGTGTATAGGGTGTATCACAATCACCGTAATGTAGATACATGTATGTTATACGTTAAGATAAAAAAGATACAAGATATCACAAATATTATAGATAAATAGAATTATTCGTATATCCGTTGTTTTAAAATAGATGGGAGACGCTAGAACAGATCAGGATTAATATTTAATTTTGTAGTTGTATCCCAGGTATAAAATAAAAGCAAATAATGTCATAATGACATCAATTTTAACATTACTTGTGACTAATAAGTGACAAAGTAGAGTCTTAATGACGGAGTCGGAATGACGTCCTTATAATATTAGATGACTTCATGATGTTATCATTATAACTTTTGTGTCCTATCTGGGATACAAATAGAAACTTTTTAATATAATTTCATATATTTCTTCTATGTACATTACAAGCATACATAGAAGAAAGACAGAGAACGTATTTTTACTAATTTGTTTAATAAAATACTCGCAAATTTTAAATTATTAATTGCATTTATTCTCTCGTATTAAACACTGATTGTTTTATGCTAATCTTTCATAGCCTGTCTCCCTATTTATTCATATCGTTTCATCGACTAGGATCGCGAACTGTACAAATGATTGATCAAGCGATAGCAAGAATCAACCAAAAATCATTTTCAGTATTTCACTGAGTGTTATATCGGACAAAAACTTGTCGAGCAGATTCGTGACAAGTTCAATAACCTTACTTATAATTGTTTCATCGCCTATTAAATCAGGTGCCATGTCGGAAATCAAGGCACTCAGTATAGTAGACAATTCCTCGTCGTTATAGAGGCCCGTCGCTTTAAACTGCAAATAATAGAAAGGATTAGTCACTAATTGGAAAAGGGAAAAAAGAACTACGTAAATAAAAATTCAAACGAAAAATATGCATTTTAGGTTACACCTCACCGATTTTTTTGTCCTTTAGATATTGTTGTAGGGAGGTTGTTCCGAGTATAATTCTCCCGCAAAAATTAAATGGCGGACGGCATTGGAGATGTAATAATTTAAAATTTCACAAAGTAAGATTTGTATAAAGATAGTATTTAATTTGCCTTTTTATTGCCTCTTCGTTTTCATTTTTCAACGCGAAGCAAGGTTTACAACTTTCCACAGTGAAACAAGGTTATATACGTTCTAAATCAATTCCGTCCCTTAAGTTTTGCGGGGAATTACTCAGGATAATCTCCCCTATATATCTAAAGGACAGTAATATCGGTAAGTTGTAATTTAAAATGCATATTTACTGAATTGATAATTGGGAATAAAACTGCTGGAAGTAAAAGATAGAATAAGTTCTTGATTAGTTAAAAACTAATTGAAAATTGATTGAATAATGAGAAAATTGTTTGAAAGTAAAAAACTGTTTCTTGAATAATGATTTATTTCAACTGATTATTGGATGTAAAATTTCTAATATCGAAAGTTTCTGTTTTGTTCTTTTTCTCAAGCAAATATTAAAGCGATATTGAGATGCCATTCTTTTACAAAGATATGCTTCAATATTCTACCAAATATTTTCGAAATTTCTAAGAATAGGAAACTAAAAAGTTTATACTAAGAAAAAGGAATATTTTAATTTTAATTATATATTTATATAATATAAATTTCTTGTTTTAAATAAAATAATAAATTTATGAAAACTTTATATATAAACAATTTTGTAATATATTTGAAGTAAGTTCTCGATAAATTTTCGGAAAACTGCCTGAAAACTGAATTAAATAGCATCTGAATCTTTTCAATTACATATGTCTTCTTTCTCTTAGAAATTTTCTGAAAATCTGTAATATGAAATCGAAATTTCGTACGCAATGACATAATTGCAAAAATCGCGTGAGAAAGAAAGAAAGTCTTGACTTTTATAATCCGTTTACTCACTTCTAGCTTCCTCAAAGAAAGCTTCAATGTTATCCCCTTTACTTTCAAGTATTCTCCGTCCAATACGAAATTAATTTCTACGTCAAAAGCGAAGTCGTGTGCGGACAGACTAAAAATTGAACACAGTATTATAGTTTTAACATTTTACGATTTGAATTTATCTTAAATTAAGATAGAAAGTTAATCTGATTATTAAGATGCAGGAAAGTTCAGTTGTAATGAAAGACGTGAAATTATTAGAAAGAAGGCACGTAGTGATGAAACAAGATGAAAGCATCCTAAAAAGAACCTGCGATTTAAAAATCTTAAGATTTAATTTGCTGAAATTATATATTGGCACCGATTTTTAATTGTCGCGCGAAGAGCGAATATACTCACTTGATCTCACCGTTGCCGTAAATTTCGAAGACGTCGGCTTTACCTTTTATGGCGTAATTGATACTCGCGACTACCAGTGGCCACGAAAGGGGAAGAATCAAAGCTAGGTTTCCTCCCAACTTGAAATCACCGTTGATAACGTCATACTCGGACAAACCGTTTACGTTGACCTTCGTTAAATTCGCGTTCACTCTGCGAATATGCGGCATAAAAGAAAATTCATAAGTCCTTTAATTCGATACAGGTACGCATTTTGTTCTTTTTGTTTTTAAATGACGCGACATGGTTTAGAAGTGTTGCTATTGGAAAAGAAATATTTGTGTCAAAAATATCGATTAAACGACACTTGCAATTTTATTTTACTGAAAAAAAAGATAAGTGGAGACTTGCAATCGACTTATGACAGCAGAATGAAATGAATTCGGGTGAAAAAAAATTATAGGTCCTGGCCGGCTATTCGTTTTTACTTCAAGACTGTCTTGCAATAATGCTTCAAGATGCTCTATGATTGGTTTATTTTTTAAAACTATACTTATAAGACAGTCTTAAATATAAGTATCAACGAAGATAAGACCAGTCTTACGAAGCCGTCGCATTACTCGGTCTTTTGCAGTTTTGTTTCATATCGTGAATACCGGTGTAATTAAAAAATTGACGTGGCACGCACTTTATTTGGTCCTCGTGTACATTGATCTTTATCTCGTCCGCATTGAACGGATCACATTTTGGAATTCCAAGCGTATCGTTTCCGGTTCTCAATACCTCTTTGAACTTAATGAGAAAATCTTCCACCAACTTATTTCCATATTTCTCTGCAAACGAAAGTAAATTTCATGCAAATGTTTTTGCAGATAAAATTAGCCGTTGCATCATCGGCTTACGTAAATGAGTGCAAGGTTTGTATTTCTGGTGAAATTATCGTTAAGAGAAAAAATTAAAAGAAAAAAACTATGATGAGAAAGTAGAAAAAATCCGTAAAATTAAAAAGTCATGAAAATTAATAATAATATTAAAGAATAAATTGAATTGAGATATATAACATGTTAAATAATACGATAAATGGATTGTTTAAAAATATGCTACTAAAATCTTTTTTTCAAAAATAAAGAAGATTTTTGAAAAAGGACAATTGAATGCCTGAAAGCAGATAACTTAACAAGCAATGTAATAAAGACAGGTATGAAATAAATATAAAACACTCTGCTCCTCTAGAAATATATAATAGCTTAGCGTATCTCTCTAGAGAAATATACAGGAGAAATACAAGGGACCAGGAGAAAAAGTATTGATATCTGCTTACCGTTTATTCTCATTTCCTGAGCATTGCAACAGATCAGGATGAGTCCGAACGCTAGCAGCTTCATTTTTCTGCGTAACGTAGAAAATACGATCAACTTTTAGTTTACGTGTCCAATGCGGTACCTATCAACTTTATAAAGAAAATGAATTCGGTCTTATCATTCGCCGCGTGGCGTTATTATCGCGAAAGGACATCGCGATTCTGTAAAAATGTAATTCCAAGACTTTCCGCGACGACGCGACGGTAGAGCACAAAAGTCGTAATGATATCATTATAAAGTCATATGATATTATAAGGTTGTCATTATGATTTTATTTATCACTTATAAGTCACAAATAATGCAAGAATTATATATAACGTCATATTATTTTGACATTATTTTCTTGTGTGTTCTACCGGTAGGCGGATGTCTAACGGAACGCGAAAGCCGAAAGGGATATATTCATAAATTTAGTCGACACGTCACTCGTTTAGTACGCGTACTTGGAATTGTATATTTCGTATTATCTGTATATGAATAAGTATCAGAGAGGATTCTTATGTCATCCAAGGCCTAAGAAACGTAATGTACTGTTTATGTACGGCTCGTCGTAAGTTGATTTACGCCTGGTATTCTGGCAAACTCGCGACGCTTCGACTTTGCGTTCGATTAAATAGCGCAAACGAAACTGCGAGCTGAAAAAGCAAATGTAGCGTTTATAGCTAGGCGCAACCACTGATATCAACACTGATCGTATCGCTAGGCCGGATTTTATCAAGATCTCTTATTGATTACGTGTATCGATTGATTACATGCAATCGATTTGATCTTTGACCATCTGAGGAATTTTGTTTTCAGTGGAACGGACGAAAAGGCACGCGAAGTCTTACGTTTTCCCTCGCGTTTCTTCCTTCTGTCGGAAAAAATTCCATTGGGTCGCAATCACGAAATTAGCCGGTTAACGGCCGTTTGCATATTGCGCCGTGTATCCAGGATGCGCAATCATAAATCTATAATTACGTAATCAGAATTAATTTTATTTTGGAGTGCCCGGCGTTTGTTGTTTTTTTTTTACGACGAGTCCTGTGAATCTTATCGAGACCGGAGAGAGAGATTAAATTAGATAGTAGATCGCGACGGCGATAACTGCTTTCCGACGCGCGTAAAGTTGGTCCTTCGAACTCCTGCTCCGCCGTTCACAACTCGTTCGCGCTGATTTCGCGGACCGTAACCCCCGTGCATCGAGCTATTCGTTTTCTCGCGCTGATCTTCCTCGATAAATCGCGTAGCCGCGTACGCTTACGTAACGTACGCCGGCTTAACAAATGTCGGGCAAAGTGTCGTATTCGTTTTGATGATCGACGCACGCGAGCGCGATTTACCTAATCGTGTTTGCGAATGTTATGTGACGCAAAGAAAGTGCCACGCGAGAGCAGCTACGGAAATGAATACGGTGAGAAAGGGGACGGCCTGGGAAGCATCGGATGACGGTGGAGCAACCATAAGAATTTATTATTATGAGTTGCAAGAACATCACATCACCACATGTGGTGCAAAGAACATCAAAGAATCTCGGTAGCGCGAGTAGCGTCTCCTTGGACCTGTCATATTTCTATATGTACCTATGTATTTTCCTCGGTATTTTCTATATATTTAGATATATCTATTTTTTATATCTACCGCTCACTTTGATCCATGTACTATTTCTTACTTGTACTATTTAAATTATTTTTATGATTGATGGTTTTATTTTTTGTTGTATATAGAAAATACAGAGAAAAAAACTTATTTGAAAAATTCTACTTAAAAAGAAGACATTCTCTCTCTCTTCTCTCTCTCTCTCTCTCTCTCTCTCTCTCTCTTTCTCTCTCTCTCTCAAACATTCTATTAAAAATTTTGAAGTCAAATAGAATTCTTCGATTATTCTTCGGAATAGTTTGAATGTTTATTTTTCTGAGCGCTTTCGTAAATTTCACATTTGTGTTCTGCAGGTCGATGAAGTTACAACTCCACTGCGTCGCATTGTACATCGGTATAAGAATCAAATTATTTTTATTTTCAAATCAAAATTATTGTTTTCAACCAGTAACAAAAAACAACATTGCATGAAATACATGGAAAATATATACAAAATATGTAGGGTGTATCACAATCACCGTAATGCAGATACATGTATGTTATACGTTAAGATAAAAAAGATACAAGATATCACAAATATTATAGATAAATAGATTTTAGAATATATAGATAATTAGAATTATTCGTATATCCGTTGTTTTAAAATAGATGGGAGACGCTAGAACAGATCAGGGTTAATATTTAATTTTGTAGTTGTATCCCAGGTATAAAATAAAAGCAAATAATGTCATAATGACATCAATTTTAACATTACTTGTGACTAATAAATGACAAAGTAGAGTCTTAATGACGGAGTCGGAATGACGTCCTTATATTAGATGACTTCATGATGTTATCATCATGACTTTTGTGTCCTATCTGGGATACAAATAGAGACTTTTTAATATAATTTCATATATTTCTTCTATGTACATTACAAGCATACATAGAAGAAAGACAGAGAACGTATTTTTACTAATTTGTTAATAAAATACTCGCAAATTTTAAATTATTAATTGCATTTATTCTCTCGTATTAAACACTGATTGTTTTATGCTAATCTTTCATAGCCTGTCTCCCTATCTATTCATATTGTTTCATCGACTAGGATCGCGAACTGTACAAATGACTGATCAAGCGATAGCAAGAATCAGCCAAGAACCAGCTTCAGTATTTCCTCGACTGTCATAGTGGAACAAAACTCGTCGATCAGCTGCTTGACAACTTCGATAATCTCGTATATAATCTTCTCGTCGTCGGCTAACTTAGGTGCCATGTCAGAAATCATGGAACTGAGTAGAGCAGACAAATCCTCGTCGTCAAAGAGGCCCGTAATTTTAAACTACAAATAATAGAAAGGATTAGTCAGCAATTGGAAAAGGGAGAAGGGAACTACGAAAATAAAAATTGAAACAAAAAATATGCATTTTAGATTATACCTCTTCGATTTTATTGTCCTTTAGATATTGTTGTAAGGGAGGTTGCTCTTAATAATTCCCTCGCAAAAGTTAAGTGGCGGACGGCATTAGTTAGGAGGTATAATAATTTAAAGTTTTACAAAATAAGATTTGTTTTGAAAATAGTATTTAATTTGCTTTTTTATTGCCTCTTCCTTTTCATTTTTCAACGCGAAGCAAGGTTTGCAACTTTCCACAGTGAAACAAGGCTATACTTCCTAAATCAATTTTGTCCCTTAATTTTTGCGAGAAATTACGCAGAATAATCTCCCCTACGACATATCTAAAGGACAATAATATCGGTGAGATATAATTTAAAATGCATATTTATCGAATTGACAATTCAGAATAAACTGCTAGAAATAGAAAATAGAATATGTTCTTGGTTAGTTAAAAATTAATTAAAAATGATTGAATAAAAATCGAGAAAATTGTTTGAGATTAAAATATTATTTCTTGAATAATGATTTATTTTAACTGATCGTTGGATATAAGATTTCAAATATTGAAGGTTTTTGTTTTGTTGAAAAGGAAATGTTCTTTTTGTGAAGCAAATACTAAAGCAGTATTTAGATTTCATTGTCAGATGCCATTCTTTTACAGAGGTATGCTTAAATTTCTACCAAATATTTTCGAAATTTTTTGAAAGTAGGAAACAAAAAAATTTATACCAAGAAAAAGGAATACTTTATAATTATGTATTACATATAAATAATATATTTATAAAATTCTTGTTTAAAAAAAAACAATAAATTTATGAAAATTTTATACAAATTATTACTTTCTATAGCAAAACAATTTTGTAATATGGTTAAAGTAAGTTCTCGATAAATTTTCGGAAAACATAAATCTGAATTTTTTCAAATACATGTCTTATTTCTCTCGGAAATTTTCTGAAAATCTGTAATACAAAATCGAAATTTCATACGCAATACATAATTATAAAGACCGAGTGGGTAAGAAAGAAAGTCTTGACGACTTTTATAATCCGTTTACTCACATCTAACTTCTTCAAAGAAAGCTTCAATGCCATATCCTGCACTTTCAAATGTCCTTGCATTCCTCCGTCCATTGATAAATAAATTGTTGTGTTGAAAGCGAATTCTTTCGCGGACAGACTGAAAATTAGTCACGCAGTATTATAGTTTTAACACATTTTATGATTTGAATTTAGATAATTAAGATAAGAAGTTAATTTGATTATTAAAATGGAAAGTTCAGTTGTAATGAAAGACGTGAAATTATTAGGAAGAAGGCACGTAGTGATGAAACAAGTTGAAAGCATCTTAAAAAAGAACCTGCGATTTAAAAGTCTTAAGATTTAATTCGCTGAAATTATATTGACACCGATTTCCAATTGTCGCGGTAGGAGCGAATATACTCACTTCATTTCACCTTTGCCGAAAATTTCAAAATCGGCGGCGTTGCCTTTTATGTCGTAATTGGTACTCGCGACTACCAGTGGCCACGAAAGGTGAAGAATCAAGACTAGGTTTCCTCCCAACTCGAAGTCACCGTTGATAATATCGTACTCGGACAAACCGTTTGCGTTGACCTTCGTCAAACTCCCGTCCACGCTGCAAATATGCGGCATAAAAGAAAATTTATAAGTTCTTTAATTCCACGATACAGATATGCATTTTGTTCCTTTCGTTTTTAATTGACACGGTTTAGAGATGTCGCTATTAGAAAAGACATATTTGTGTCAAAAATATTGATTAAACGACGCTTGCAATTTTACTGAAAAGAAGATAAGTAAGAAACTTGCTGACAATTTGTGACACAGAATGAGCGAATGATCCGATTCGAATGAAAAAAAGTATGAAAGGTTGTGGCCGGCAATTCATTTTTACTTCAAGACTATCTTGCAATGTTTCAAGATGCTCTGTGATTGGTTTATATCTTAAAATCCATAAGGCAGTTTTAAATATAAGTAATGGCAAATAGGACCAGCCTTACGAAGCCGTCGCATTACGCGGCTTTTTGCAGTTTTGTTTCATATCGTGAATACTGGTGTAATTAAAAAATTGATGTGGCACGCACTTTATTTGGTCCTCGTGTACATCGATCTTCATCTCGTCCGCATTGAACGGATCGAGAATCGGAATTCCGAGCGTGTCGTTTCCGGTTTTCATTATGGCTTTGAGCTTCTCTAAAAAACCTTCCACCAACGAATTTCCATATTTCCCTGCAAATAAAAGTAAATTTCGTGCAAATGTTTTTGCAGATAAAATTAGCCGTTGCATCATCGGCTTACGTAAATGAGTGCAAGATTTGTATTTCTGGTGAAACCTTATCGTTAAGAGAAAAAATAAAGGATAAAAAAAATATGATTAATGGAAAAATCCGTAAAATTAATAAATAATAAAATTAAATAGTCGTGAAAATTAATAATAATATTAAAGAATAAATTGAATCGAGATAATATGTTTAATAATACGACAAATAGATTGTTCAAAAATATGCTAGTAAAATTTTTTTTTTCAAAAATAAAGAAAATTTTTGAGAAAGAACAATTGAATGCCTGAAAGCAGGTATCTTCACAGGTAATATAAAGACAAGTATGAAATAAATATAAAACAGTCTACTGCTCTAGAAATATATAGCTTAGCGTATCTCTCTAGAGAAATATATAGGAGAAATACAAGGGACCAGGAGAAAAAGTATTGATATCTGCTTACCGTTTATTCTCATTGCCTGGGCATTGCAACAGATCAGGATGAGCCCGAACGCTAGCAGCTTCATTTTTCTGCGTGAAGTAGAAAATACAGTTGACTTTTAGTTTACGTGTCTAATGCCGTACCTATCAACCTTATAAAGTTAATGAATTCGGTCGTCTCTTATCATTCGCCGCGCGGCGTTATTACCGCGAAAGGACATCGCGATCATGGTAAGAAACGTAATTCTAAGACTTTCCGCGACGGCCCAGGTAGAACACAAAAGCCAAAATGAATAATATATTATCATTATAATATTGTACTATCATTATAAAGTCATTTGATATTATAAGTATGATTATAAGGATTATGTTACTTTAAGATGATTATGTTACTTTATTTATCACTTGTGACATTATTTGCTTCTATGTTCCACTTGGAGGCGGATGCCTAGCGAAACGCAAAAGCCGAGGGAGATATGTCCATAAATTTAGTCGACACGTCACTCGTTTAGGACTCGTACTTGAAATTGTATATTTCGTATTATCTATATGTGAATAAGTATCAGAGAGAATACTTATGGCAGCCAAGGCCTAAGAAACGTATGTTTACGTACGGTTCGTCGTAAGTTGATTTACGTCTGCAGG